>NC_091960.1:14589191-14889191 GCF_031021105.1 Erythrolamprus reginae
AGTGTTCCCTTTAATTTTTTTGAGCAGTGTGTGTCTGTGTGTGTATCACACACACACACACATAGGATAGCTGGCTGGAGAATTCTGGGAGTTGAAGTCCACAAGTCTTCAAGTTGCCGAGTTTGAAGACCTCTGTTCTAGCCTTTCTTTATCAGTGTAATCACAACAGGCATGAATTCTGTGTGCTCTGCAAAAGTTCCCCCATTGTTCATTCCCAGGTCCAATATAAACAGAGACTTGGCAAAAAAACCTTTGAACCCCAAGCAATGATTGCCGCCTTTGAAGTCTCCCCAGTTCTTGCTTTCCCTTATTACCCTGCACGATGTTATGCAGGTTTTTGTCCCCTTTTCCTGGCTGACCCTATTCCTGCCACTTCAAGTTTGGAATTCCTGCCCCTGGTAGTCAGCTAATCACAATGAAAAGAATTTCATTTTGGTTTTTTTATTATTATTTTATTTTGACTTGCAAGGACTTCCTCCTTGCATCTGTTTACAGAACTGGCTTGCCAGAGGTCACAGTGGAAGCAACTGGCCGGTTGGATTTCAGTTCGACCCATGGAAGATAGTGCTGACCTTCTAATTTTACCCGACAGATCTCCCAAGCCTCATCTCTTTTAAGCAGAGAGTTTATTTATTTATTTTATATTGTCAAGCACATATTGGTAGCATACAAAGATATAACGATGTTTATATACACGATATTGGTACTAATAATAGAGAAACATTAGGACAGGGATGGTAGGCACGCAATGCACTTATGCACGCCCCAAACTGACCTCTTAGGAATCGAGTGAGGTCAACAGTGAATAGTCCAAGGGTAAAGTTTTGGGGGTTAGGTGATGATACTACAGAGTCAGGTAGTGAGTTCCATGCATTAACTACTCGGTTGCTAAAGTCATATTTTTTATTTATTTATTTATTTATTTATTTATTTATTTGTTTGTTTGTTTGTTTGTTTGTTTATCTGTTTATCTGTTTATCTGTTTATCTGTTTATCTGTTTATCTGTTTATCTGTTTATCTGTTTATCTGTTTATCTGTTTATCTGTTTATCTGTTTATCTGTTTATCTGTTTATCTGTTTATCTGTTTATCTGTTTATCTGTTTAATTTGTCAAACAATTATAGGGTGATAATTTGTACATATAAAACATTAGATAAGTAATGATAAAAAGTAGACCATAGGACAGGGACGGTAGGCACAATGGTGCGCTCATGCACGCCCCTTACAGACCTCTTAGAAAGGAGGAGAGGTCAATTGTAGATAGTCTAAGGTTAAAGGTTTTGGAGTTAGGAGTAGAAACCACAGAATCAGGTAGTGCATTCCAGGCGTTGATTACTCTGTTGCTGAAGTCGTATTTTTTGAAGTCAAGTTTGAAGCGGTTGACATTGAGTTTAAATCGATTTCGTGCTCGTGTGTTGTTGCAGTTGAAGGTGAAGTAGTTGTTAACAGGTAGGACATTTTGGTATATGATTTTATGAACTATAATTAAGTCGGAACGGAGACGACGGAGTTGTAAGTTGTCTAAACCAAGAATTTCAAGTCTGGCAGAGTAAGGTATTTTGTTGTGAAAAGAGGAATGAAGGACTCTTCTTGTGAAATATTTCTGGACTCTCTCAATTGTGTTGATGTCAGATATGCAATGTGGGTTCCATACAGGCGAGCTGTATTCTAGGATTGGTCTGACAAATGTTTTGTAAGCTCTTGTTAGCAGTTCAAAATTACCAGAGAAGAAGCTGCGAAGGATTAGGTTAACAACTCTTAAAGCCTTTTTGGCAATGTTGTTGCAGTGGGCTCTAGGACTTAGGTCATTGGATATGAGTACTCCAAGGTCTTTGACGGATTGAGGGTTATCAATAAGTATTTCCTACAGTTGAGTTTGGAGCGGTTTACTTTGACTTTGTATCTATTGTGTGCCCGTGTATTGTTGTGGTTGAAGCTGAAGTTGACAGGAAGGATGTTGTAGCGGATGATTTTATGGGCTATGCTTAGGTCGTATTTGAGGTGACATAGTTCTAAGCTTTCTAAGCTCAGGATTTCAAGTCTGGTTGTGTAGGGCAGTGTTTCCCAACTGGCATTCGCTGGCTGGGGAATTTTCCCAACTGGCATTCGCTGGCTGGGGAATTCTGGGAGTTGAAGTCCAAATATCTTCAAGTGGCCAAGGTTGGGAAACACTGGTGTAGGGTATTCTGTTTCAAATCTATCAGTCGTGCTGTTCCCGGGCCATTTCCACTGGCTGGATGGCGTCCCCTCATGTGGAGGGAGGAGCCCATGACTGACATGCACCCTGAAATGAATGATGTTGAGCTGGCCACCCCCACACTGTCCATGCTCCACCCCAGCCCCCCCAGTCAAACACAACTTGGTACAGCCCTCAATGAAATTTACTTTCACAACCCTGATGTACATGGTTTGTTTTATGGATGGAGTTATTGATTATTGCTTACAGAAGGAAGGTGCCCAAGTGATGCTTCTGATGGTTAGACAGTCAGGAACTGGCAACATACAAATAAAATAAATAAGGATTGCAAATCTCTTTGGATAGGATTTCCCGAGACCCCTAGCCATTGGTTAGCCCTGCTGTCAGAATGGTGAGCATAATTGTTTACCTTTCTGTTGCAAAAACCTCTGTGTGGATCTTCAATCTGAAGAAAAAAAATTCAGTATACATAATGGGGATGGTAAACTCTTTGGTCAAGACGTCACTTCAAAAGCTAATCTTACCTTTCGAGCTAATTGGCAACCATCCGTCTGTCAACGAGAGATTCCAAATCTGCCTCAGGTCACGTCCCGTCTGTTTGTGGACATACTTGTGGGTTTTCTTGATAACATAAATCAAACAGGTTGTAGTGGGTTTTTTTCCCTTCCGTATTGGTAAAGAATTTGTTCTGCAATAACAAGCCATGACTATTTCCCTGCTCTCCTCTATTGAATAAAAAGGACAATATTCCAATGAAAATAAGTTGTCAGGCCGAAGCCATCATTTGATTTGGAGACTTTGTCCTGCCACACTTTGGACTTAGAATGTATTCTTGCTGTGTATTTCTTGCTGTAAAAAAAATCTCCTGAGGGGATGCATGTGCATGCGCAATTTCTGTGATATTTTTTGTTGCTTCTGCGCATGTGCAGAAGCAAAATATCATCACAATCTCGCATGCACGTGAATCCCTTGGTGAATTTTTTCTTCCTGCACATGCGCAGAAGCAAAATCTCCCTCAGATATGCGCACGTACACCAGAGATGCAGAGATTTTATTTTTTATATTATTATTATTATTATTATTATTATTATTATTATTATTATTATTATTATTATTATTATTATTATTATTATTTAGATTTGTATGTTTGTATGCCGCCCCTCTCCAAAGACTCGGGGTGTTTCACAGCATATAATATAAAACAGTAAATACAAAGACAAATCTAATTAATGAAAGACTACATAAGCTAAAAACCCAATACAGTGATACCTTGTCTTACGAACTTAATTGGTTAACTGAGGCTCCGCTCACTGGAATTCAATGCAGCAATAGCAAAAATGAAGGGATGCCTCAGCGAAATCGCAGCATTGCAAAAACATGGATGTCTGGAGCTGGGGTTTCCCAAGGTGGGGAGCCTCAGGGGAATCCCAGCAATGCAAAAACGGGTGCTTCGCTGGCAACGGAAGTCCAGAGGTGGTGTTTCCCAGCAAGTGGAGCCTTCAGCTGGCAACGGAAGTCCGGAGGCGGGGCATCCCAGCGTCGTCGGGTTGGGTTCGTAAGGTGAAAATAGTTCGGGAAAAGAGGCAAAAAAATCTTAAACACCAGGTTCATATCTCGAAACGTTCGTATGAAGATGCGTTCGTAAAACGAGGTATCACTGTATATTAAAAATCAAACATATTCAAATCACATCCCATTTATTGGCCAGGGGCCAAGATCTAATTACCGCAAGCCTGGCGACATCAGTGAGTCTTAAGACTCTTGCGAAAGGTGAGGAGGGTGGGGGCAATGCGAATCTCCAGGGGGAGCTGATTCCAGAGGGCAGGGGCCCCCACAGAGAAGGCTCTTCCCCTTGTCCCTGCCAAACGTCATTGTCTGGTTGACGGGACCTGGAGAAGGCCAACTCTGTGGGACCTAACCGGTCGCTGGGATTCATACGGCAGAAGGTGGTCCCGCAAGTAATCTGGCCCAATGCCATATTATATATTTATATTTATATATTTATTAGATTTATACACTGCCCCTCTCCGAAGACTCGGGGTGACTCACAAAAACAACACAATATAGAGAATACATGTAGCCATGTAGGGCTTTGTAAGTATCTGTACCAATAGGAACCCACTACTGCGTAGAGCAGTGTTTCTCAACCTTGGCAACTTGAAGATATCTGGACTTCAACTCTCAGAAATCTTCAAGTTGCCAAGGTTGGGAAACACTGGCATAGAGGATAAAAGAACCCGGATGGCAGCATCCAGACAGGTGGGCGAAGCGTCACACAGCCTTGATGACCAGTTCTACAATGACCAGCCAGCCCGTCCGAACCGAGAGCACTTCACCCCTGGTGCATATTGGAGTTTTGAAGAATTTGGGGAGGGGAAAAGCCTAGTTTCCTACCCTTGTTCTCATTACTACTTTTCCTGTAGTTGCGACTCCTACCAGCACTTGTTTTCAAAGAGGGATTTATTTTCCTAGGTCTCTAAAACAAGGATTTGTTTCCATCAAATTCTCCCAACTGAGATTCTACAGCTTAAAGAATGATGTCATATCACCTAGCGTAATTTCTCGCACCAATACTGCTTTTATGAAGTTTCTGTGAAAAAAGTTTGCATTGTCCTTTGTTGCTAATATGGCTTGTGAAATAGTGAAATATACACATTTTGTATGTATGTTTATATCTTCACTCCTCCAAGTTCTTACAAGTACATCAGAATAACAAAGATTTATCATTGTTTATAATAAGAGACCTGGTTGAACATTACCTTGAGTTTTATAGTTCTGGTACATTCGTGAGTGAAGTCCAATTTTTAAAAAGCAAAAAGCCCATTCAGGGTTTTTTTCCTCCCTCAATTTGAAGCCAAAGAGATGATCTTGGAGGACCTGATTCTCCCCAAGATAGAAGAAAGTCTATCCAGGCTGGATTCAGAGGTTCCCTCAGAAGAGGGTCCCTAAATGGCAAGAGGATAACTGCATTCATATGATTGGAGACCCTTTCCTTTTTTATATACATGTGTTGTGTACATGATGTACTTTTAAAGGGGGCGAGGCTTTGATTGCAAGCCTTGGCCGCTATCTTGAATTCTGACCTCAGATGTCTCTGCTTCAGGAAACGTAGTGTGTAGGATTAACTGCCTAGTATGATTTAACCAGGGGTGGGCTGCTGAGGGAACGCAGGAGCTCAGGGGAACCTCTAGCTAAGATTCTGTGCAGTTTGGAGAACTCCCCAAATCCCACTTCTGGACGGACCCAACCAACCCATCCCACCCCTCCCGGAAGTCCCCATGAGGTCTGTTTTGGATGCAGGTAAGTGCAGGCCATGCGTGGAGGCTTGAGGAGGGTGAAAAATGGACCTACTGTGTCTCATACTGCAAAAATGCAATAGTTGTAAGTTGAGTGCTGCCTTTATAGCACCTCAATTCAAAAACTGTACACAAATAGGTCTGCATTTTTGTTAGCAAAAATGGAGAAAAAACAAATATGTGTGTGTGTTTGCTGAATTTGAAAATTAAGGGAAACTAGGATAGATCTATTTCAGCCTTATTTTGGCCTCATCAGTTAGCCATACCCTCACTGGGACTTGAACCTGCAACCTTTGCCTTATAAGGCTGAGAATTAACCTCTAGGTTACAGTATCCAATCCCTTCAGCTCTGTACCAGGGAAGGGTTACATATTTTTGTGTCGAATCACCCTGGTATATTGAAGGAACATCACAGCTCCTTTTTTGCCTCTCAGCCCAACCCAGGGCCATTTCCAAGGCAGTTAATTTATTAATAGCCGACAAACTATATTCTGTATGTGTCACAAGTTTTTACTGAATTTGAAAATTAAGGGATACTAGGATAGATCTATTTCGGCCTTATTTTGGCCTCATCAGCTAGCCATACCCTCACTGGAACTTGAACCTGCAACATTTGCCTTGTAAGGCAGAGAATTAACCTCTAGGTCAGCGTTTCCCAACCGGTGTGCCGCGGCACACTGGTGTGCCGCGAGACATGGTCAGGTGTGCCGTGACGCTCCCCGCCCGATCTGCCCCCTCTCCTCCTCTGCCGCCCCCTGCCTTGGGGCGCGACTTCTCTCGCGGCGGCTGCGGCTTCAGCTCCTCAGGACAAAAGCGCTCCCAGCCAGGGGGCTGCGAGAGGGACGGGGCGGGGAAGGGAAGAGCGGGAGACCCCCAGACAGAACGGCTGAGGGGAAGGAAAGACAGAAGGAGGGAGGGATTGAGAAGCGAAGCCAGGGAGGGCTGAGAAAAAAGGGGAGCGGCGCGCGCGAGAGAGGGGAGGCGGGCATTACTGAAACGAACAGAGAAAGCCCTCTCTCACAGCGAAAGCGCTCCCAGCCAGGGGGCTGCGAGAGAGGGCTTTCTCCGTCCGTTTCTTTCCCGAAGCGAGGCAGACAGAGAGAGAGAGAAAGAGAGACATAGCAAGAAAGAGAGAGAAAAAGAAAGAGATAGCAAGAGAGAGAGAAAGAGATAGCAAGAGAGACAGAGAGACAGAGAAAGAGAGAGAAAGGGATAGAGAAAGCAAGAGATAGCAAGAGAGAGAGAAAGAGATAGCAAGAGAGACAGAGAGACAGAGAAAGAGAGAGAAAGGGATAGAGAAAGAGAGAGAAAGAGACAGAGAGAGAGAAAGAAAGAGATAGCAAGAGAGACAGAGAAAGAGAGAGAGAGAAAGAGATAGAAAGAGAGACAGAGAGAGAGAGAAAGAGAGAGAGAGAAAGAAAGACATAGCAAGAGAGATAGAAAGAGAGAGAATGAAAGATAGCAAGAGAGGCAGAGAGAGTAAGGGAGAGAGAAAGACATAGAGGGAGGGAAGGAGGGAGAGAGAAAGAGCAAAAAAGAGAGAAAGAAAGAAAGAGGGATGGAGAGAGAGAAAGAAAGGAAGGAAGAAAGAGAGAAAGAGGGAGGGAGAAATAGAGTGAAATGGAGGAAGAGATTTTTTTTGTCCAAACTTTTCTTTAGCCCCCCCCCCCCCCCCCCCCCCCGTTCAGTGTTCCCCAGGATTTTGAAAATATGAATAATGTGCCGTGGCTCAAAAAAGGTTGGGAAACACTGCTCTAGGTTACAGTATCCAATCCCTTTAGCTCTGTACCAGGGAAGGGTTACATATTTTTGTGTCAAATATATATATGGTAAGATCTGAAGACATCAGCACATTGTGTGGGCAAAAGCTTGTAAATATACGAATGTGTTTAAAATACATAAAACAGGAGCAAATATTCTTCCATTGAATTCAATTTCAGTGTTTGATAGACTAGAGGTAAAGATTCATGAAGGATTTTAAATGAGAGCATCGCAAACACCTTGAAATGGGGGTGATATTTAATCAGGATGTACCATGTCACACAAGGGATGTGGTGGCTCAGTGGCTAATCTTCCAACATGGGATTGAATAATAGATCTGCATTTCCCTAGCAAAGCTAAAACATCATTGAAGCCTTGGCTAAAGTATATAAATTATGGATGATATTCATGACAAGGATCAACCAGGCAATGAGGCATGCATAATTTTTCCAGCTTGAACACAAATAAGTAAAACCTCTTCACTCTGTCCTTGTGTTTGTGCAGTGGAATTGCTGCCCCTAAGGCTGAGAAGCTTGCCAACTAGTAACAATTACTGTTCTGGATTTCAGGCAGTCCATTAAAAATAATTGGTGGAAAGAGGCTAGGTAAATTAAAAGAAGTTTGACAGATCCAACACCAAGCAGTTTCAGGGCAAAACAGGCAGAATTGTTAAGATACTTTTATCCTGGGACTTGCTGTTTCCACGAATGCTTAAGGGATTGGATTTCTCCTTATTTTCGCAGATGAACAAGAAATTCCTCTATGTATGAAATTAATTTCCATGCTGATCCCCCGTTTGTCTCTTTGTAAAGCAGAAGGTATGAGATTTTTCCAATATATCATTGCAATTGGCTTTGTGGGTTGTAGGAATTACATTTAAAAATACTGCCAAAAACCTAAAACAATTTAAATAGCAATAGCATTTAGACTTATATACTGCTTCACAGTGCTTTACGGCCCTCCCTAAGCAGTTTTCAGAGTCAGCATATTACCCTCAACAATCAGGGTCCTCATTTTACTGACTTTAGAAGGATGGAGGTTGAGTCGACCTCGAGCCTGGTGAGATTCAAACTGGCAAATTGCAGGCAGCTGGTAGACAGTAGAAGTAGCCTGCAATATTGCATCACCGGGGCTCAATCTTCCTAGCCTACAATTTAAATTTACACCTATATATAATTGCAAGGTAAAGCATATGAAATCTCACGAGATTTCAGCAAATTGGGAATGAATGGGTTTTTTTAGGGTTTTGGGGTTTCTTAGACTATTAATTCAAATTAATTGGATTTAGGACGGTATATATTGTTCTGTTATATGATACAAGCCAGTGTTCCCAACCTTGGCAACTTGAAGATATTTGGACCCAGTGTTGAGGGAATTATTTGTTTAGCAGAGTGATGGCATTGTCAAGAATCATGAGGTACAACACTTAATGATTGTCATAGGGTACAAATAAGGGTCAAATAGTTTAGTTTGAGGAAAGGATACGATACCAGATTACCATCCTCTCACATTTATAAGGGTCAAATAGTTTAGTTTGAGGACAGGATACGATACCAGATTACTATCCTCTCACATTTATTCATTTCTTAACTTGATCAAATTCCTCCTCTGAGGTGACATGTTCTTCCAACTATCCTTCATTTTCAGTTTTCACAACTAGAAAGACATTAAGGCAAACCTCTCATGAATGGGATTTAAATCCTACCCATCTATCATAAAGAGCAATCTAAACTTTGCTAGATGGATCACTATTAATCACCACTAAGCTCAGGGAAAACAAGATTTTTTAATCAAAGAACAATTAAAGCCCAGGATGTACCTATACAATGTTATGGGAAAATGACCTTGAGTGAAAAAGGGAAGAGATTCGGTGTAGACAGTGAAGGGCTGCAAAAGGTTTTACTACCACACTGGGGTGTGGCTTATTTTGTAGGCGTGGCTTGTTGGCCATGTGACCAGGTGGGAGTGGCTTGACAATCATTTGACCTGGGGTAGCTTAAAGGTCATATCATGTCAAGGGTTTGGGTTAGGGTGCCTGGCCTCTCCTCGCCTCAAAGAGATACAATTTCCCTATCTATTTACTATTACTGAACATCCAAAATATACTATTTAATTCTATGCCTATATGCTATATGTGTACAGTGTTCCCTCGATTTCCGTGGGGGATGCGTTCCGAGATCGCCCGCGAAAGTTGAATTTCCGCGAAGTAGAGATGCGGAAGTAAATACACCATTTTTGACTATGGATAGTATCACAAGCCATCCCTTAACCCTTTAAACCCCTAAATTACCATTTCCCATTCCCTTAACAACCATTTACTCACCATTATTACTGGTACTCACCATTGAATAAGACACTTAGTGATCCTGATATTTATAAACATAATTATTTATTAACATTTTTTTTAATTTATTTGCAAAAATTATTAGTTTGGCGATGACATATGACGTCATCGGGTGGGAAAAACCGTAGTATAGGAAAAAAACTGCGAAGTATTTTTTAATTAATATTTTTTTTAAAACCGTGGTGTAGGCTATTCGCGAAGTTCGAACCCACGAAAATTGAGGGAACACTGTACATACATATTACACACAGGCACACAAAAGTATACATTATCTACTATATAAACTGTATGTGTATGTACACACACACACACTCATGCACAGCTCTTCTAAAATTATACACATTCAAGCTCATTTACTGTGATAGGAAAAACAATACCCAGAGCCCAGAAGGGAAAAAAAGAAAAAAAAATCAAAAATTTTCTACCGGTTCTGCGTACTGACTGTACCCATAGGAGCCTATCACTGGATGTAGGGAACAATCAGGTAAAAGGAGGTGGCAGCCAGCAGCTGCATTTTGGGCAGAAAGAGAAAGCATCCAGGGGGAGATTTCTACCTCCAGACTTTCGAGATTCTGCCTTGCAATAAAGATGAATTAGCTCATCTGGTCTGTTTCCTGTTTGGTCTACCTGCTAAGGCTGGCAATATTTTACATTCTTTAACCAACCGCAATATGGACAAGTCCATTTTTATCACTAGGCAAACCACTCCTAATTTCTGGCAAACTCTGTGGCTGAGGGTGTGAGTTGCAGATACTGCTATAGATCAATATACTCAGTGGAGTCAGTACACAATGCAGCAGCCCTGAACCAACTTGGCTTGTGTAGGAATCCAACATTGCAAACAAATGATATACTGTATGCAGTTATGGGCTCCTCCCCCCCCCACGTGGTGGGGACACCGTCCGGCCAGTGGAAATGGCCCGAGAATAGATTTTGGGGAATGGCACGACAGACAGATTCCCAGGCTGAAATTCTCCCATTTGTTTTTTGCCGGTTTTTGCTTCTGCGCATGCATGGAAGCAAAAATATCAGTGAAAATATTTATTTATTTTATTTATTTATTAACTAGACTTTTATGCTGCCCCCAGTGAAGGGCTACAAACATTTTTACTACCACACGGGGGGGGGGGGGGGGGGCTTATTTTGTGGGTGTGGCTTGCCAGCCATGTGACCAGGTGGGAGTGGCTTGATGATCATGTGACCAGGGGTGGTTTAAAGGTCATGTGACTGGCTTAAAGGTGGTCAACTTTATGTCACTCACATCAAGGGTTTGGGTTAGGGTTAGGGTGCCTGGCCTCTCCTCGCCTCAATTTCCCTATCTATTTACTATTACTGAACATCCAAAATATACTATTTAATTCTATGTATATCTGCCATATGTGTATATACATATTACACACAGGCACACAAAAATATACATTATCTACTATATAAACTGTATGTGTATGTACACACATGCATGCACAGCTCTTCTAAAATTATACACATTCAACCTCATTTACTGCGATAGGAAAAACATACCCAGAGCCCAGAAGGGAAAAAAAGAAAATTCAAAATATTTCTACCAGTTCTGCATACCTGACCCAATTTTTTCTACCAGTACTGCATACCTGACCATACTCGTAGGAGCCCATCACTGGGTGCCCATCACTGGGTGCCCCTCTCTGAGGATGTGGGGTGGCTTACATCAGTGTTTCCCAACCTTGGCAACTTGAAGATATCTGGACTTCAACTCCCAGAATTCCCCAGCCAGCATTCGCTTACATCATATAACAGAACAATATATAACGTCCTAAATCCAATTAATTTGAATTAATAGTCTAAGAAACCCCAAAACCATAAAAAACCCCATTCATTCCCAATTTGCCGAAATCTCATGTGCAGAAGCCAAATCTCGCGTGGGGCATGTGTTTCCAGGTAGTGCAATAAGTGGCTGCCCAATACTGGATGTGTGTGTGTGTGTTTGTTTGTTTGTTTGCACGCGCACACACACACACACGTATATCTCGAACTATCCTAAAAATACAACTTCCAGGTTACAAGATCACAGGCAAAACAGCAAATTAATTTTGTGGCCTTTTCCGGGTCCCCTCGATGAAACAGTGTCATCTGGCGGGACCCAGGGGAAGAGCCTTCTCTGTGGTGGCCCCGACCCTCTGGAATCAACTCCCCCCGGAGATTAAGATTGGCCCCCACCTTCCTTGCCTTTCGCAAACTCCTCCATACCCACCTCTGTTGTCAGGCATGGGGAAATTGATTCTCCTGGTCCACTTCTGCTTTGTGTATGCATGATTGTTTTTATATTAAGGGTTTTAAAGTGTTTTTAGGTATTGGATTTGTACTGTTTTTGTTGTGAGCCATGCCGAGTCTGTTGAAAGGGGCGGCATACAAATCAGATAGATAGATAGATAGATAGATAGATAGATAGATAGATAGATAGATAGATAGATAGATAGATAGATAGATAGGCAGGCAGGCAGGCAGGCAGGCAGGCAGGCAGGCAGGCAGGCAGGCAGGCAGGCAGGCAGGCAGGCAGGCAGGCAGGCAGGCAGGCAGGCAGACAGACAGACAGACAGACAGACAGATATGCCTGTGAGGTGTAAGAGTGATGGTGTGTGGGAAAGGGCCTGATAAAATGCCATTAAAGTAATATCTGATAGCTCAGCGCCGTTCCTTGGGGATGGGCAGCCCAAGCAGTGCGTGGTAGGGGAGGAAGCCGCAGGAGCTAGGCCTCCATCGATCAATAGGTCTGAAGTAAAAAGAGACAGAGCTAACTATAAGGTGGGAGGTAGGTGGATGGGCCCATCAAGCGCACAAAGGCCAAATTGATCAATAATGTATAGAGGCAAATATCTATCTCTTCAATGGTAGTTTTTACACTCTGACAATGTTAGCAGAGGTTAATAAGAGCTACCATATTTTTCGGAGTATAAGATGCACCAGAATATAAGATAGATAGATAGATAGATAGATAGATAGATAGATAGATAGATAGATAGATGGATGGATGGATGGATGGATGGGTGGGTGGGTGGGTGGGTGGGTGGGTGGGTGGGTGGGTGGGTGGGTGGGTGGGTGGGTGGGTTTAGGTAGGTAGGTAGATGGATAGATAGATAGATAGATAGATAGATGATAGGTATGTAGGTATGTAGGTATGTAGGTATGTAGGTAGGTAGAAAGGTAGAAAGGTAGAAAGGTAGAAAGGTAGACAGGCAGATAGGCAGGCAGATAGGCAGGCAGATAGGCAGGCAGATAGGCAGGCAGATAGGCAGGCAGATAGGCAGGCAGATAGGCAGGCAGATAGGCAGGCAGGCAGGCCGGCCGACAGACAGACAGACACCATCTCTCTCTTTTTCCCATCTCTCCCTGCTTCTCTCTCCCCCCCCCTCTTTCTCGCTCTCTCCTGAAGAAAGATCGCCATCCCTGGCAGAGGCTTCTCTTCAGGTGACCCTCCTCCCCCTCTGGCAACTCCCTGTCTGGCTATGGTGGGGCCAGGAATGTGTGAATGCATGGGGAGACCCTCAAGCAAGCGCCAAAGTGCAGCAAAGGCATGCACAGAGGGCAGGCAGCCACTCGTTTAAGGAGGGTCTTTGGATGTGGCATCTCTCCTGCCCTAAGGATCTAGCCATCACTTTGCCATGCCCCCCCCCCTGCATGAGAGGTGAAGGAGCGGGGTGGGGGAGGAGGGTCACCGGAGCCTTAGTGCAGCCTTCCAGCCCCTTTGGGCTCCAGCTTCTGCCCTCCCCGCTTGGTCGAAGAGCTGCAGAGCGGGTGGACATGGCAAAGCGATGGCCAGAACCTGAGGGTAGCATAGAAGCCGCATCCAAAGACCCTCCAGAGCCATGGGTTGCCAAATCCTGGTCTAGACATGATTTTTAGCCTAACTGAATTCCTCAATTGTCACATCTCTTATGCCAACAGAATGCATTGCAATCTGTGGACTTTATGGGTTCAAGCCCTTTCTCTTATCTATCCTGTCTAATCATCGTCACCATAAGTCATAAATTTATCTTTTTCTCTTATGTAAAAAGCCCGTAAGGGGTTTCCCGTTAACAATAAATATAGATATCCCTTCTGAGTCAAAGTCAAATTAGTCATTTCATCAACATCCACTACCTCCAATGTGGGTGGTATTGAATCCTCCCGTCTTTCTGCATGCAATAATCTTACCGCAGTTATCATGTATAAAAAAAATTTTCCATGACTTTTTTTCTCAATAGTTTGCTCACCAATCTCAAAAGAAAAACCCCTGGTTTAATTTATATATAAATCTTTAAAAACCTCTGAGCTGCTGTATGCATTTAGAATAGAATAGAATAGAATAGAATAGAATGGAATGGAATGGAATGGAATGGAGTGGAATGGAGTGGAGTGGAGTGGAGTGGAATGGAATCAGAGTTGGAAGGGACTTTGGAGGTGTTCTATGCTCAGGCAGAAGATCCTATATCATTTCAGACAAATGCTTGTCCAGTCTCTTCTTAAAAACTTGTTGGAGAATTCCCAACTGCTGGAGGCAAGTTGTTCCACTGATTAATTGTTCCATCAGGAAATTTCTCCTTAGTTCTAAGTTGCTTCTCTCCTTGATTAGTTTCCACCCATTGCTTCTTGTCCTACCCTCAGGTGCTTTGGAGAATATTTTAACTCCCTCTTCTTTGTGGCAACCCCTAAGATATTGGAGCAATGCTATCATGTCTCCCCTAGTGCTTCTTTTCATTAAACTAGACATACCCAATTCCAGCAATCGTTCTTCATATGTTTTAGCCTCCAGTCCCCTAATCATCTTTGTTGCTCTTCTCTGCACTCTTTCTAGAGTCTCAACAACCTTTTTGCATCGTGGTGACCAAAACTGGATGCAGCATTCCGAGTGTGGCCTTACCAAAGCATTATAAGGGAGATAAATCATTATCATTATCATTATCATTATCATTATCATTATCATTATCATTATCATTATCATTATCATTATCATTATCATTATGCCTTTATATATTCTCGACAATTTCTCACCTTGTAAACTATTTATTTATTTATTTATTTATTTATTTATTTATTTATTTATTTATTTATTTATTTATTTATTTATTTATTTATTTATTTATCAGATTTGTATGCTGCCCCTCTCCGTAGACTCGGGGCGGCTAACAACAATAATAAGACAATGTAAACAAATCTAATATTTAAGTTAATTTAAAATCCCCAATTTAAGAAACCAATCATACATACAGACATACCATGCATAAATTTTATAAGCCTAGGGGGAAGGGAAAGTCTCAATTCCCCCATGCCTGATGACAGAGGTGGGTTTTAAGGAGCTTACAAAAGGCAAGGAGGGTGGGGGCAACTCTGATATCTGGGGGGAGTTGGTTCCAAAGGGTCGGGGCCGCCACAGAGAAGGCTCTTCCCCTGGATCCCGCCAAACGGCATTGTTTAGTTGACGGGACCCGGAGAAGGCCAACTCCGTGAGACCTATGATAGCTCAATGTAGACATTGTTACCAAGTGCCTATGTGATGAGATAATAAAGTGGTTATTTAAAAGTCTGGAATTGAGGAACAAAGCACAGGGGAGAAAAAATGAAATGCTTGTTGTAAGGGTGTTTCCTTTAAAGTTTATTTTCATATTCATAGATATGATAAAGGTTGGTATTCTCTCCCAACCAGTAAGGAATAGCCATGTTCAGGTGACCAATTCACCTCTTGGCAAACCATTAAAATTTAGGGGAGAGGGAAGAGGAGGGAATGAACTGGACTGGAATGAAATAGAATAGAACAGAACAGAACAGAACAAAATAGAACAGAATTCTTTATTGACCAAGTGTGATTGGACACACAAGGAATTTGTCTTTGGAACATATGCTCTAAGTGTACATAAAAGGCAGCCCGCAGGCAGCAAAAATAGCTGCAGTACTGCATTCTAACCACTGCGCCACCACACAGAATCTCCATAGACAGTCCTTGGAAAAGGGCAGCATACAAGTCTAAATAATAATAATAATAATAATAATAATAATAATAATAATAATAACAACAACAACAACAACAACAACAACAACAACAACAATAATAACTGCTGGTCTGAAAAAGTGCTATCAGACTTCTGATTTGGGGCCATCATATAACAAGTTTCAAAAAACATGCCAGGCCCAAACTAATGCCCCACTTGGCATCCTATTCATACAACCACACGCTAAGGCAGGGGTTTGAGTTACACAACCTATTGGAATCCAAAACAATGTGTCCCCTATACATCAGTCTGGTGTGAATTGATTGATTGATTTTGTCCAATACACAATGAGGGTTTTAGTGGGTATACACAAAGTAAAATACATGATGAAGGTTATAGCGGAGATACTCATAGTAAAATATATCTAAGAAAGAATAGAAGATATAGGAATAAAACATATCAGTGAAAGAATAGAAGAAGAGATATAGGAATAGAAGAAAGGTATAGGAGAGCAATAGGACAGGGGACGGAAGGCACTCTAGTGCACTTGTCCTCGCCCCTTACTGACCTCTTAGGAATCTGGATAGGTCAACCGTAGATAATCTAAGGGTAAAGTGTTGGGGGTTTGGGGATGACACTATGGAGTCCGGTAATGAGTTCCAAGCTTCAACAATTCGGTTACTGAAGTCGTATTTTTTACAGTCACGTTTGGAGCGGTTAATATTAAGTTTAAATCTGTTGTGTGCTCTTGTGTTGTGGTTGAAGCTGAAGTAGTCGCCAACAGGCAGGATGTTGCAGCATATGATCTTGTGGGCAATACTTAGATCATGTTTAAGGTGTCTTATTTCTAAGCTTTCTAGGCCCAGGATTGAAAGTCTAGTCTCGTAGGGTATTTTGTTTCGAGTGAAAGAGTGAAGGGCTCTTCTGGTTATTTCCTCCTGCCCTGAGTCTGCCACCTAAACCCCTGTTTAGCTGAGATTGTATTTCTATTGGCTCTAATCCTGATCTCTGAAAACACAGATGAAGAAACAGTGAGGATAATAAAGTCAGATGGAAGTATATTTCAATATTTCACTCCAACAGAGGGCAGTATTGCAATGTGACAACTAACCAGGATGGGCATTGTATAAAGCTGAATTATCTATAGACCAGTGGTGGGTTCCTACTAGTGCGGTAGGCGACTCCCAGGGATGGGTTCCTATGGGAACGGTCAGGTACGCCTCCTGGGCTCTGGGTATGTTTTTTCCTATCGCAGTAAATGAGGTTGAATGTGTATAATTTTAGAAGAGCTGTGCATTTGTGTACATGCACATACAGTTTATATAGTAGATAATATATATTTTGGTGTGCCTGTGAGCACTATGTATGTACACATATGGCATATATACATAGAATTAAATAGTATATTTTGTATCTTCAGTAATAGTCAATAGATAGGGAAATTGAGGCGAGGAGAGGCCAGGCACTCTAATCCTAAACCAAACCCTTGACGTGACTGACGTCACGTTGGCCACTTTTAAGCCACACCCCAGTCACATGATCGTCAAGCCACTCCACCTTGTCACATGGCCTGCAAGCCACACCCATAAAATAAGCCACACCCACAGTGTGGTAGTAAAAATTTTTATAGTGCTTCACTGACGACTCCATACTGGTAGCAGCTGCCAAATTGCGCAATTTATGCATGACCACTCTGGGGCCGATCCGTTGGGCAATGCCATCTTTTTTTCCTGATTTTTTTTTTGGGGGGGGGTTGCTTCCTGTGCATGCACAGAAGCAAAATCTCACGAGGGGAAGCTCACATGCATGAGATTTCAGTGATTTTTTCCTTCCACGCATGCATGGAAGCCAGAAAATAAGATCACCAAAATTGCATGCACATGAGCATCCCCTCACAATATTTTGGCACATTTTGCTTCCTGCAAAAATTGAAGCAAAATCGTGCAAGGTATGCACACACGGGCATATGCAGGTGCGCCCAAATGAAGAGGTTGCAACGCCTTGGTCTCTTCAGCCTTGAAAGACGGCGTTTAAGGGGTGACTTGATCGAAGTGTATAAAATCATGCATGGGGTAGAAAAGGTGGATAGCGAGAGATTATTTTCTCTATCACACAATACTAGGACAAGGGGGTCATTGGTTTATGGAATTCACTTCCAGAAGAGGTCATGACAGCTGTCAGCCTGGATAGCTTCAAGGTAGGATTAGAGAGATTCATGGATGCCAAGTGTATCAGTGGTTATTGAAACAGATGTCCAAGTGCTGCCTCTATGTTGGTTGAGGCAGGCAGGATTCCTTCGAGTACCATTTGTTGGGGGTCAAGGGAAAGGGAGGGTCTTGCCTTCTCTTTCTGCTCAAGATCCCCATGGATAATTGATGGGCCACTGTGTGACACAGATTGCTGGACTTGATGGGCTTTGGCCTGATTCAGCATGGCTCTTCTCATGTTCTTATGTTCTAAGAGGATGCACACACAGTGCACCAGTTTGCAGGCAAGTGCAACCCGCAATGTGGATTTACATTTCATTAGAAAGGGATGCAGCGAAAACACAACACAAACCAGAATAAGCCTGGTAGAAGTTTTTCCAACCAATTTTTTTAAAAAATTAAAAGGCATAAACGTTTGTGACCTGCCACCATTAACTGATATGGTACTTGTATTCTATCTCACAAATAACCTGTATCCGCATAACCAAGCAATCGTCCCCTTTTTCCATATTACCGCAATTAAATCTTTCATAGGTTTAGCCAATCGGTGCCTCTGAGGAAGTGAGCTTAGCTGTGAAAGTCTTTTAGTTGTAATAAAAGATTCCTCCAGATTTGGTGCTACTGTTTGTTGTGGTTAGCTCTGGCCCAGCTCCTGCCCCAAGGACTGTGGATGTGGGGAAGACATCCACATGCTGCAAGCCTGTTTTGCCCCCGGTGGAATCTGATGATGAAGGCTCCTTTGACCAAGAAGACATGAGTGACAGGGAGGAGGAGAGTGTGCCAGACAGCTCAGAAGGAGATCAATTATCTAGCTCCTCCTTGGATTCAGAACAAGAGTTAATGATACAGCCACACATGCGGAGAGCGATGCATAGGCAGCAACAACTGAGAGATTATTATCAAAGAAAATGAGGCCACCTGTGGTTCGGTGGGGCTGTGGTCATTAGTGAGGCTGCTAGAAATAGCAGCCTGTGGGTTTGGCCATTGTGGAGGATTATCTGATCGTTGTGTTTCGTGACTGCTTTACTGACTTTGACCTTTTGTGTGCTGATTTTTCCCCGCTTTGAAACTAAACCAGAGCAAAGTGTGTTTCACTTTGTGAAAGAAGAAGGACTGTGAATTGCCTCCCAGCTGCAAGCTAAGTATCACAGGACTGATAAGGGACTTGTACAAATTACCAGTTTGTTTGGAGACGAGTGCTCTTTGCTATACCAAAAGAGGGCTTAGTTTAAGTGAATTTTCATTATAAAGAACATTGTTTTGAATTTACAAACGTGTGTGTGTCTGAAATTTGTACCTGTGAATTTTTGGGAGGAGTCTACCAGAGAGCCCGACAGAACACTGTTAGACTAGCACAGTTCTCCTCCTGCAAAATCTCCAAGTTGGTGCCTAATTCTTTTTCCCGCACTAGATTTCTCAGTCAGTGCTGTAAGTAGCACTAGTAATTTGCAAAAAGCTTGTTTGCATTTGCATCAGACATTTGAGGGCCAAAAGCAGTCTGTTTTGCACATGCTTCGATAGCAAGGAGAAGGAAAAGTTGTGAATGAACTGAAATAAGAGAACTCCGTTTATTCACTTGATTTATCTATCTTGAAAGGCCAGTAAACAGAAACAATTCACTTCAAGATTTTGCTACTTTTCTTTTTTCTTTTTCAATATCTTTGTTATTTTTTAATCTCCATACATATATCAATGCATGTACCATAAAAAGCAAAGTTTCCATAACATATATGATTTCATAATTCTCTCTAATCTCTTATGTTGCCATAACTACACCCACATTGTATTAATAATTTATCTGTATTTCTATTTTCCCTTCTCACTCTCCTCCCACTCTCTCCACCTCTTTCTTCTGTCTTCTTTCTTTCCTTCCTCTCATCACCCTACCTCTTCTTCTCTCCGACTATTTCCTCTTTCACCCTCTAAAACCTTCCCTTGAGTGATTTCTATTTCTAGTAACTCTTATATTGAATAGACTGATATTATATTACTAAATAATTATATTCTTGGGGTGTCTTCCGCCCCCTTTTGATGTTATTTAACATGTTTATTACTATCATCCCTTAATTCTAGATACAGCAATACCTTGTCTTACAAACTTAATTGGTTCTGGGACGAGGTTCTTAAGGTGAAAAGTTTGTAAGATGAAACAATGTTTCCCATAGGAATCAATGGAAAAGTGATTAACGCTTGCAAGCCCAAAATTCACCCCTTTTGCCAGCCAAAGCGCCCTATTTTGTGCTGCTGGGATTCCCCTGAGGTTCCCCTCCATAGGAAACCCCACCTCTGGACTTCTGTGTTTTTGCGATGCTGCAGGGGAATCCCAGCATCGCAAAAACAAGTGCTTCGCTGGCAACGGAAGTCCGGAGGCAGGGCATCCCAGCGGCGGTGGTGGGTTTGTAAGGTGAAAATAGTTTGTAAGAAGAGGCAAAAAAATCTTAAACCCCGGGTTTGTATCTCGAAAAGTTTGTATGACGAGGCGTTTGTAAGATGAGGTATCACTGTATACACTTTAAAATTAATGCTACCTCCTTACTTTAGTTTTGTCATCTGGGTTACTCCATTTTTGAAAATCACTCCTAAATTTTTACTTTTATGTAGTCCCTCTATTTCAGTATGAAAATATATTCATTTTCTTTCCAATTATAAAATTTCATCCAAACAGTATAATATTCAGATTCTTCTCTATCTTTCGGCTTCATTGTCATTCTATTCATTTCAGCGCAGTCAATTTTTTTTTTTAAGTATGTCTTCTTCAGGTGGGATCAAGATTTTGCTACTTTTCATTTGTTTGTACTTGTACAAAGTACTTCCTTGTATTTGCACAAATGTACTTCCCCCAGCCTTTGATAGATCACTATTACAGAGGACTGACAGGCACGTTGGGAGTTTTGGAAACAAGAGAGAACAGCTTTTGCTTACTTGTCACTTCTCTGTCAATCTCAGAGAACCTTAGGTTTTCTTTGTGTTAAAATTATGCCAAAGCTATGATGAATTTTATGTGTCTTGATGGCTGAAAGTCAAATGGCAAACGATAGGATGAGTCTGTACTTGCAGGTAGGTATACTGCCAGGAGACTTCATGTAAACAGCACTAAAAAACAGAATTTAGAAAAGTGAGAATTATGGCTTGGGATCATATTTTTGATTGCATGTCGTTCCACTTTTAATCTGTTTTAAAAGGAATGGAATTTGCACCCATCTCTGAGACAAGAAAGCAGTGAGGAAGGAGAAAAAGAAATTTCTGCACTGCTGATTGGAGTTGGGGGAGAAAGGAGGGAGAAAGAGAGAGAGGGAGAAATAGAGAGGGGGGAGGAAGGGGGAGGGAAGGAAGGAGGGAGAAAGAGAGAGGGGGAGAAAGAGAGAGGGAGGAGGGGAGGGAAGGAGGGAGGGAGAGAGAGATTAGCAATTTATAACTCCTTATTGACTTTTCTCTGAAAGAAAAAATGAACTTGTGATTTACAGGTTTGACAACTGAAAATGGTAGATGATTGAAAGAAGGAAATTATGTTGTAAACTTAGAGAGAGGAGGTAAAATGTGAATGTATCTGTAATTGCCATTAAGAAAATCAAAAATGACTTCTTTGTTTATTTTCTTGTTTCTTTGCACCTTTCTTCATCTATGTATTTCTTTACTTTCTTCACTCTCTTTTTAACATTTATATTGTTTTTTATTCTTTACAAAAAAATATTCAGTAAAGATTATATATCAACTATTGTTTGGTAGGCTGCAGGAAGGCGGGTTAAGACTGCTATGAAGCATTTTGAGATGTTCACTTAGGCTGTGAAAGTAGCAAGGAACACTTTAGATTGTTGCCTTTGAGTATAGTGATTGTTTTGTGAGTGGCCATTTTAATCATGAAGGCATCTTTATATTCTGTCGGGCTCTCTGGTAGAATCCTCCCAAAAATTCACAGGTACAAATTTCAGACACACACACGTTTGAAAATTCAAAACAATGTTCTTTATAATAAAAATTCACTTTAAACCAAGCCCTCTTTTGGTATAGCAAAGAGCACTCGTCTCCAAACAAACTGGTAATTTGTACAAGTCCCTTATCAGTTTTGTGATACTTAGCTTGCAGCTGTGAGGCAATTCACAGTCCTTCTTCTTTCACAAAGTGAAACACACTTTGCTCTGGTTTAGTTTCAAAGCGGGGAAAAATCAGCACACAAAAAGTCAAAGTCAGTAAAGCAGTCACGAAACACAAAGATCAGATAATCCTCCACAATCGCCAAACCCACAGGCTGCTATTTATAGCAGCCTCACTAATGACCACAGCCCCACCCAACCACAGTTGGCCTCATTTTCTTTGATAATAATCTCTCAGTTGTTGTTGCCTATGCATCGCTCTCCGCATGCGTGGCTGTATCATTAACTCTTGTTCTGAATCCAAGGAGGAGCTAGATAATTGATCTCCTTCTGAGCTGTCTGCCAAACTCTTCTCCTCCCTGTCACTCATGTCTTCTTGGTCAGAGGAGCCTTCATCAGCAGATTCCACCGGGGGCAAAACAGGCCTGCAGCATGTGGATGTCTCCCCCACATCCACAGTCCCTGGGGCAGGAGCAGGGGCAGAGCTAACCCCAACACTTTATGGCAATGCTCAAAATGGGCTTTCAAAATTCTAAATGAGATGTTTCTGTCGTTTCGCTGTTCTATAGCTGCTCACTTCTAGGATGTGGGTGAATTCGATGACCTGCTTGATTTGAGTCCCTTGATATGGGTATTGTTTTGAGGTTCTTGGAAAATCCTTAGTCAAGTCACATGATTGTCAAGCCACTCCCACCTGGTCACATAGCTGGCAAGCCACTCCCACCCAGTCACGTGGCCATCAAGCCACACCCACAAAATAAGCCATGCCTGCAGTGTGGTAGTAAAAATTTTGGTAACCCTTCACTGGGTTAGTGTGCCAGTATCCACAATTTCAGAGAGAGATTTTTTGATACCAGCTGGTTTGCCACACATACTTACTCATATAATAACCATACAGACAAGATATGTGAACAGGTGATATTAGATATTATATTAAATATTAACATTAATTAATATCATGCTCCCTCAAATTACTTATTTCTTTTCAGGAAAAAGCAGAGGCACCGTCTCACCCAATTTCACAATGTGCTTCCAAAAATTCTCTTCCCCAGCCTTCGGCAAATAATAGTTACTGATTTATGTGCCCGAATAATTCAGGGAAATTCCCACAAATTTCCAAACATTATGAGGTGCATAACGAAGGTGCATTTCCGTCTCAATATGAAAATGATTGTACGAATGTTGGAAATGAAGGAATGTAACATAATTTCCCTTTATTATTTATTATTTATTATTTATAATTTCCCCCGTGCTTACACCATACTATTGCAGGATGGTAGGGAGTGGCATCGCCACGTGGATCAACTAAGGAGCCAGCATGTGGAATTAGGCCCAGAGGCAGAGGCGAACGATAGCGCACTACTGAATAGCCCTCTTAGCGCTGAACTGGATGGCCCAAAAGGGAGCGAATTGGACCCAGCTATACCCCAAGAAGCATTATTGGTTCCATTCGGAAGAAACCCACCAGAGCCGGTACAAGCAAAAGAATTATATCACTCTCCTCTAACTGTTGACAAGGAGGTCTTACCTATCGCTGATAGTGAAACCCCGGGGGGGGGGGAGTTCCAGAACGCAAATAGCTCCCCCTACTGTTGCTAGGGACATAACACCCTTCTTTAATCATGTGATCATCCAATATTCTCAAACAACAATTGATTTCTTTCTATTTCGAGCTGAAGGTGATACTTTAACTTGTACCTACACTACCTAACTTCCTAGTTTCTGTGTGCCAAAATATATTTACCGTATTTTTCAGAGTATAAGATGCAACATCCCTCCCTCCCCCCAAAAAGAGGGTGGAAATGTTGATGCATCTTATACACCAAATACAGCCCCGTTTAGCCTCCCAAAGCTTTGCCCCATCCCACTTTTGTGAAAAGTGAGTCCATTTTTTTGCCAAAATGGCATGCACAGAACATTTGGGAAGCCTGAAGAATGCTCCTGGGGGAAGGCAAAAATACCCCCGTTTTTGCAAACAATGGCCAAAATTGGGCATTTTTGCCCCCAGCCCACCAGGAGCACTTTGCAGGCCTTCCAAACCCTCTGGGCACCCTGTTTTTCACCAAAACCGGATGGATCTGTTTTTGCAAAAAAACGGGATTCACAAAGGGCTTGGGAGGCCTGCAGAGTGCTCCTGGGGGCTGGGGAAGGCAAAAATGCCAATTTTTGTGAAAAATGGGGCACACAGAAGATTTGGGAGGCTTGCAAAAATACGTCTGGGGGCCAGGGAGGACAAAAACCCTTTTTCCTTACTTACCTCTTTGAAATCTTGGTGAGTCTCATACACTGGTGCACCTTATAGTCCAAAAAATACAGTAGCTGTTTCATGGGAAACTGGGTTGTTTGGAAGTTAAATGCTAAAACTAACAATAAACAAATATTTCAAAAATCATTGAAGTATATATGAAATTATTTTTTTAATGGAAAAAAGCATGTACTAATTTATATACTTGAGACAAATTATAGTCTGGTGTATAATGAATATAATATAAATATAATGACTATTTATTTATTTATTTGGTATGAATGTATTGTTTGGTTTTTTAAATATGATAGGGTTTTATATGTTTTTTAATATTAGATTTGTTCTATTATAATATTGTTTTTATTATCGTTGTGAGCCGCCCAGAGTCTTCGGTGAAGGGCAGCATACAAATCTAATAAATTATTATTATTATTATTATTATTATTATTATTATTAATATTATTATGTTTGTTTGTTTGTTTGTTTGTTTGTTTATTTATTTATTTATTTATTTGTTTGTTTGTTTGTTTGTTTGTTTGTTTGTTTGTTTGTATGCCGCCCCTCTCCGGAGACTCAGAGTGGTTAAATGGTAATATAATGCTAATATCTGTATATACAATTACTAATTTAATTTTCTTTGATTTTCTTCTCTACTTATATTGTGTTTTCTTTTTTAAAAGTGGAAAACTTTAAAAAGGAAAAAACAATTAAAATATACTAGCTTCCTCAAAAATATGCATATGTATCCACAATTGCACTTTTACCCTGGAACTATTGTAAAAGGTAAGTTTCCCTATCAGTCATGTCCAACTCTAGGGCATGTTGCTCATTTCTGTTTCTTGGCTGATGGAGCCAACATTGGCCAATGATGCTTCCGTGGTCATA
This sequence comes from Erythrolamprus reginae, assembly GCF_031021105.1. Classification (NCBI taxonomy): domain Eukaryota; kingdom Metazoa; phylum Chordata; class Lepidosauria; order Squamata; family Dipsadidae; genus Erythrolamprus; species Erythrolamprus reginae. Next base: position 14,614,161 of record NC_091960.1, read on the forward strand.
TGGCCAGCATGTCTATATGCCAAAGATGAACAAAATGATATTATCTTCATATTGAAATGGTACTTATTTGTCTAATCACATTTGCATGCTTTCGCACTGCTAGGAGTTTGTTATCTCTCCAGCTGGTAAGCTCAGTATCTTTAATCGCTGAGCCTTTGTGCTCCTAACTAAAGATGGCTTTGCAATCTAATGGAGAAGCAATAATGAGGTTTTGGTGTTGTTTTCCTATTCTAAAATCATAACTCTACTTCCAGGCAAAAGAGAAATAGATCATTAATATCATGGAGCCATTGGATTTCCCCCCTAAAATCACACTCGGCTGATCTCAGTGTATTTGCAGGACTAACAGATGTTAGACTCCTACTAGGTATTGTGAACCAATTACCTCTATTAAGTATATCTTTAACCAAATGACAAACACTCTCAGTCAATAGAGGGCAGAGGATGGCGGAATAAATCAATGCAAAATCCAGCAGGTAGAGAAAAATATTCAGCTACCTATTAATGTAGAGACAATGGTCCATGGAAGAAGGACAAGCAACTTCTCAATGGGATTCTGGATCCACCATGAAATATTGAAGGGAGGAATGGCCCAGGTGAATAGGCACATTTGGATGTGATTTGGTCTAAGAGAGTGATGGCGAACCTATGGCACGGGTGCCACAGGTGCCACATGGAGCCATATCTGCTGGCAAACGAGCTGTTATTTTATTTATTTATTTTGTCGAATACACAATGAGGATTTTAGTGGGTATATATATATACACATAGTAAAATACATGATGAAGGTTATAGAGGAGATACTCATAGTAAAATATATCTAAGAAAGAATAGAAAAGAGGATATAGTAATAGAACATATCAATGAAAGAATAGAAGAAGAGATATAGGAATAGAAGAAAGGGATAGGAGATGTAGGAGAGCAATAGGACAGGGGACGGAAGTGCACTTGTACTCGCCCCTAGCTCAGCTCCAATGTGCATGTGTGTGCCGGCCAGCTGAGTTTTGGCTTGCACAGAGGCTCAGGGATGGTGTTTTTGGCTTCCAGAGAGCCTCTGGAGGGATTGGGGAGGGTGTTTTTACCCTCCCCTGGCTCCAGGGAAGCCTTTGGAGCCTGGGGAGGGAGAAACATTAGCCTTCTGGGCCCACCAGAAATTGGGAAACAGACAGTTTCCAGCCTCCAGAGAGCTTCAGGTGGTTGGGGAGAGCTGTTTTCACCCTCCTCAGGCATTGAATTATGGGTGTGGGTACTTGCATATGCGCAATAACACCCACGCACGCTCTTTCGGCACCTGAGGAAAAAAAGGTTCGCCATCACTGGTCTAAGACAATGAAAACTCATTGCAACCCTACTTTGAAATCCAAGATCCACATTTGGCCTCTTAGTTATCTCACGTTCCCCTAAAACATTAGCGGTGTCAGGAGAAAAACCGAACCTGATTCAATTAAACATTAACTGCAATTAATTGAGTCTAAAAAAACCAGTGTGTGTCTACTTAATCAAGCTAATACAATTGCTTCTGTTGTATTTAATAATTCCTCCCTTTTGCCCCATTAAAATATTTGGTTACAGCTTTTGAGGCAGCTGCAGATGCAAGAGGTGGGTTCCTACCAGTTCAGAACAGTACTATAGAACCATTAGTATCTTGGTGGCCCGGGTCATTGGGACCGGCAGCCACCCAGGCTTGCCACGCCCCTGAACCAGTTCTCTCGGTGGTGTTATAGATAATAATAATAATAATAATAATAATAATAATAATAATAATAATAATAATTTATTAGATTTGTATGCCGCCCCTCTCCGAAGACTCGGGGTGGCTCACAACAATGATAAAAACAATATTATAATGGCACAAATCTAATATTAAAAATAACTTAAACCCTATCATAATTAAAAACCAAACAGCACATACATACCAAACATAAATTATAATAAGCCTGGGGGAAAGATGTCTCAAATCCCCCATGCCTGGCGGTATAGGTGGGTCTTAAGTAGTTTACGGAAGACAAGGAGGGTCTGAGCAGTTCTAATCTCCAGGGGGAGTTGATTCCAGAGGGCCGGGGCCGCCACAGAGAAGGCTCTTCCCCTGGGGCCCGCCAGACGACATTGTTTAGTCAACAGGACCCGGAGAAGGCCAACTCTGTGGGACCTTATCGGCCGCTGGGATTCGTGTGGTAGCAGGCGGTTCCAGAGGTACCATGCTGCCATCTTGTCTTTTACTTCTGGGCATGCACAGAAGGGTTTTTTTAGTTCTGCGCATGTGCACATTATCTATCTATCTATCTATCTATCTATCTATCTATCTATCTATCATCTATCTACTATCTGTCTATCTATCATCTATCTACTATCTATCTATCATCTATCTACTATCTATCAAACAGTCAATCTATATCTCTTCTATCTATCTATCTATCTATCTATCATCTATCTATCATCTATCTATCTATCTGTCTGTCTATGTATTACATTTCTATGCCGCCCTTCTCGAGGTAACTCAGGGTGGCGCACAACATTAAATATAACGATATATAAGAAATCTAAATAACTATAAAAGATTATGGAAATTTACTAAAAAAAATTAAAAGATCCCATGTGCAATCACACACATTCATCCAATGCAATCATATCTAGTATCGGCCAAAGACAGTCTCATCACTCACGGCCCCCATGTCCGCCAGCAGAGGCAGGTTTTTAAAGCTTTGCGAAAGACCAGGAGGGAGGGGGTGGTATGTATCTCTGGAAAGAGTTTGTTCCAGAGGGCTGGGGCTGCCACAGAGAAGGCTCTTCCCCTAGGCCCCTCCAGATGACATTGTCTGGCCGACGGGACCTGGAGAAGGCCGACTCTGTGGGATCTAACTGGCTGCTGGGATACGTGAGGCAGAAGATGGTCCTGAAGATAATCTGGTCCTAAGCCATGTGGCACAACACATCCCTGAGCAAACCGGCAGTAAAAGAATCCAGATCCCATCCCTGGCAGAGGCCACTTCAATAGCTCTCCATCATTTTTCTCACTCCAAACATCACAACTGCCTTCTGCTGCATGAATCCCAGTGCCTGCTGAGGTCCCACAGAGTTGGTCTCCTTACGGTCCTGTCGACCAAACAATGTCAGCTGGCGAGCCTTCTCTGTGGGGGCCCCAGCCCTCTGGAATCAGCTCCCCCTCCTGGAGATTTGTACTGCCCCCATCTTCCTTGCCTTCCGAAAGAATTTAAAAACTCGTCTCTGCTGCCAGGCCTGGGGTTTATAGATCTTTCCCCTGACCAATGAATGTTTCTTAGTATGATTGTTGAATGAATTGTTAATGATAGTTTTTAAATCAATATTTTAAGGATTGTTTAATTGGATTGTTTATTACTGTTTTTGTATATGCTGTGAGCCGCCCCGAGTCCTCGGAGAGGGGCGGCATACAAATCCAATTAAGCCTTAAACCTTAAACTGGAACTTGCATGTAGGTGTAAAATATTGCCAAAAACATAGAGATATATGAGGGATAGGCAAACCTCACACAGGTATTTGGATTTGGATTAATTTGCCCATATATATAAATAAAGGGAACACTCAAAGAACGAGTGTTGGCCTTCTCTGGGTCCCGTCGACTAAACAATGCCGTTTGGCGGGACTCAGGGGAAGAGCCTTCTCTGTGGTGGCCCTGGCCCTCTGGAACCAACTCCCCCCAGATATCAGAGTTGCCCCCACCCTCCTTGCCTTTCATAAGCTCCTTAAAACCCACCTCTGTCATCAGGCATGGGGGAATTGAGATATATTCCCTTCCCTTAGGTTTATAAAAAAAATATACATGGTATGTCTGTATGTATGATTGGTCTCTTAAATTTCTTTTTAAAATTAACTTAAATATCAGATTTGTTTATATTGTTTTATTAACCGCCCCGAGTCTGCGGAGAGGGGCAGCATACAAATTTGATTAATAAATAAATATTTATATATATTGCTCCCCTGCATCTCATAAACTTACTTCATAGCTGCAATGTTATATTATGTGCTGTTTCTGCTGAATTGACTCTCATCCAGTGGCACCTACCTAGACTTGGTTGACTGATGAAACATAACATCCGACTCACATACTTTAGATTTTTCAGTAGCTGCCTGGAGCATACTAAGCTGCGGGGGGTACCGATTCGGCTACGTGCTGCTACAGAAGGAAGTTTTGTGCACAGTTCTGACACGCTATGAGTTTTCTGCCTACCTAGTTTTCTTAGGAAGATAATGGAGGTATTTTAACATACTTGCCCTATTAAGCATTTGCCCTTGTTTTGCCCTTGGGTATTGTAACTGTATTGTCCATATTACTAAATAGCAACACCGTATCTCTCTGAGATACTGTAAGGCATTCATAGATAATCTGGAGGCAGCATTGTGACTGTGTAGTCTAGTGGTCAGGGGTGGGCTGTTGTCTGGACATGGGGGGGACGCAGTGGGGGCAGCAAAAATGGAGCCCCACCCAAAACACCCAATTTGCTCTGAAAGATGTTGAAAGTGTCTTGCATAAGCCACACTCGTGGTGTGGTAGTAAAAAAAATTGGTAGCCCTTCACTGCTAGTGGTTATAGGGTTGGACAGCCTTCAAAGAGGTCCAGGTTCAAATTATGAGCCATGGTGGTGCAGTACTGCAAGCTGCTTCTGCTGACTGCTGGCTGTAGTTCACCAGTTCAAATCTCACCAGGCTCAAGGTTGACTCAGCCTTCCATCCTTCCGAGGTGGGTAAAATGAGGACCCAGTTTGTAGGGGCGATATGCTGACTGTGTAAACCGCTTAGAGAGGGCTGTAAAAGCACTGTGAAGCGGTATATACATCTAAGTGCTAGTGCTATCTCAACTAATAAATCTAATTTGCCACATTCTTTCTCTCAATCTAGCCCACCTAACCTCTGAGGCTAAAAAGGCCACTTTTGTTATTTATCTTTCAGAGTCAATGATGTTGAGGTAGCTATCCTTCAGGAAGGCTCAAAGGTTTCCACTACTACCTAGGGCCATTATTCAACTCTTCTCAAAATCTGAAAGACAAGATATTAATCTAAAGCAAGGATTAGTATTCAATAGTTTTGATTCCAGAAGCCAAATTGATTGACGATCTCTACTCTCTTAAAAATGTTTCTTCAAGCATCAAACTGATGGATTTTTTTTTTTAAAAAAATGCTTTGATGAGAATTGCATGGACTTATCTACCTATGGGTTTCTTTTATTTTATAATTTTATTTATGATTTTTTTCTTTAACACCCATAAGAGCTTGGTGAACAGTGTATTATTTGGGTCAATATACTTTGCATACAATTCTTCTTATTATTATTATTTACTTATTTATTTATTAGATTTGTATGCTGCCCCTCTCCGAAGACTCTGATATCTGATAATGATGTTACCATTTAAAAATACAGTCATAATTTTTTAACTTCTAACATTTCTGTATATATAGTAATTATAATGTGTTTCAGTAAACATAATACTATTTTCCCAATTTCTACTTTCTACTTTTTTTCCCTAACACTTAATAAAACAACCACCATGTTAAGAAATATTCTATATTAGTAGCTGGATAACCGTGCTTCGCTACAAAACTTAACTCCTTAGCATGGAGTAGAATGACTAAACTTCCAACCCGCAGGTTGAATGAGTCGGGTGCTGGCAGTTGGAACAGAGTTCTTTTCAGGTGGGGAGGGGGAATAGAACGTCTAACTCCTTAGCATCAGAGGGTGTTAATAATAATATAAGAAAAACTAATGCTTTGATGGTCACTTCAAAAAATCCTTTCTTAGTGAACACCTAGAAACCAACAGGAATATACATGCCAAGTTTCACGTTTGTAGGCTTTATGGTTCTGGAGATTTTGTGATGATGCATGAGTGGTATTTGGCTTATAATTATAAGGTATAAAGAGTGAGAGAGAGAGAGAGAGATCCATTATCTTTTGCCCTTTTTTGAACTTCAAGTCTTATTTTATCTTATCTGCCTATGTTTTCAGATGCCAATTCTTCAATTTAAGACTTTTAAAACCCTGGAATTAGAATACAATCCACCTAAAATATTTCCTCCTTGAACCAGTTGTTAATAAAGGACTGAATCTCACTGACTGAGGTCATGAAATACTTGATTTCTTTTTTAAAACTGAAAGACTTCTACACCTCAAACAAGGGATGACACAAAGAGGGTAGGTCTATTTAGAGCTTGGCGAAACCCTACCAAAGTTATTTGCTTTCGAGGGATCTGTCCATGGTCCTACAAGTTGTACCCTGACAATCCTGTGCATGAAGTTATCAGAGATGATTAAAGCTAAGTTGAACTTTCCTTGGTATTGAGACAGCTATCTCCCGAATCTAATGATAATGACTTTTATTACTGTAAGTATCAGTGAGCTCTGCCTTTCCTAAGATGATCTCATAAATAATTCTGAAGTTCCCATCACTCTAACCAATGTCACTATTAGTCTCTCCAGTCATCACATTAAAAAAAAATAAAAATGTATTAGCATTTTGTTCAGTTTAACAGCACTAGATCAAACTGAGTCATCCTTCTCCTCTAATTCAATAAGAACTTTTGGGTGTGCAATTCATTTTTTTCAGGATTGGTCACTTGGTCCAGGAATAGCAACAGCACTTAGACTTATATACCAGTCTCTCTATCTCTGCTTTTGCATCCCTCTCTAAGCAATTTTAAAGCCCAGTTTACAGAGTCAGCATGTTAGCCCCAACAACCTGGGTCCTCATTTTACCCCTACTCTACTGCACTCTAACCACTGCACCACCATGCTCATCAATAAGCAATTTGGTGCCCTCTAGATTTTTGGGTTCCTTTCCATTGAAATGTATGAGCTGATGAAAATCCTACATATCTTGTGAGCCCCACATTTGTCTATCCCTAGTCTAGCATGTTGGGTATGAGTTTAATACAGGCCTGTGCAAGGTACATGCAACCTATTTTTGTGCCAAGCTGGGAATGAGAAATGAGGGCATTAAAAACCTGTGGAAACTTTCTGTGATTTGCCTACAGATAAGCATGTTTTCATCTCCTTTCTTCTTCAAAATAGTCATTATCTGCCAAATCAGAAATCACTCAAGCACTGCTCAATAAAGCATAAGTGTTTGAAGCAAAGGGTAGACACAGCCAACACAAACAACCCGTTGCGATCCAGCTGCCTATCAAAAGAGGGAAATTGGATATATTGGCAACAATGAAAATATTTTACATTAGAAAATTGTAAATGGCATTTCTGTTCTACAGCTCAGCCATTAATGCTGCTTTAACTCGATGTTTGAGGTATTTGTTCAGCAAACAATTGCGAAGAGCAGCTGTTGAGATCCTGCATTTATGTACAAGAGAGAGCGCATTCTGCATATATATAGAAACATAGAAGACTGACGGCAGAAAAAGACCTCATGGTCCATCTAGTCTTCCCTTATACTATTTTCTCTATTTTATCTTAGGATGGATATATGTTTATCCCAGGCAGGTTTAAATTAAGTTACTGTGGATTTATCCAACATGTCTGCTGGAAGTTTGTTCCAAGGATCTACTACTCTTTCAGTAAAATATTTTCTCATGTTGCTTTTGATCTTTCCCCCAACTAACTTCAGATTGTGTCCCCTTGTTCTTGTGTTCACTTTCCTATTAAAAACACTTCCCTCCTGGACCTTATTTAACCCTTTAACATATTTAAATGTTTTGATCATGTCCCCCCTTTCCCTTCTGTCCTCCAGAGTATACAGATTGAGTTCATTAAGTCTTTCCTGATACGTTTTATGCTTAAGACCTTCCACCATTCTTGTAGCCCGTCTTTGGACCCGTTCAATTTTGTCAATATCTTTTTGAAGGTGAGGTCTCCAGAACTGAACACAGTATTCCAAATGTGGTCTCACCAGCGCTCTATATAGCGGGATCATAATTTCCCTCTTCCTGCTTGTTATACCTCTAGCTATGCAGCCAAGCATCCTACTTGCTTTCCCTACTGCCCGATTGCACTGTTCACCCATTTTGAGGCTGTCAGAAATCACTACCCCTAAATCCTTTTCTTTTGAAGTTTTTGCTAACACAGAACTGCCAATACAATACTCAGATTGAGGATTCCTTTTCTCCAAGTGCATTATTTTACATTTGGAAACATTAAAGTGCAGTTTCCATTGCTTTGACCATTTATCTAGTAAAGCTAAATCATTTACCATATTACAGACGCCCCCCAGAAATATCAACCCTATTGCACACTTTAGAGTCATCGGCAAATAGGCAAACCTTCCCTACCAAACCTTTCCCTATGTCACTCACATTGCCATTTCTGATTTTTAATCTTCCAATAGTCTTCTCCATTTTCACCTATCTAATTCTCTTCAGCCATTTAAGATTTTGAGTTTAAATATATAGTAAGCACTTACTGTTTTGTTTTGTTTTGCCCCAGTTTGCATTTAGATATCACAAAGGTATTTAACAAGCTTACTATATAATGTCCCTCAAAGCTTACTTCAGTTACTTTCAAATACTTTCTGGTTCTCCACTTTAAATCGTTCTGTATCGTCCGAGTGAGAGTTTGTTTCAGAAGCTTTGGTGTGGGCGGAGGATCATTTCCAAACAGAGTTTAAGTTGCAATCAAAGTATTCCAAGTGATTCACATCCTTCAAATTCACTTCTGTCTAACATTTCTTTGCAATGCTTTCATCAGCATTGCAGGAACAGTGCGAGACAAAGTGGCATGCACGACTTGGCTCCACGTAGACAAAATAATCAGGTCCCCTGTTCTCCTACTTCATTTTCAAGTCTAAAGAGTTAAAGCTTCATCTTCCAGAATATTTGTTCCCAGTCTTGGGTCAAGATTAATCTGGAAGTTGTGATGCACCATAATCAATTATGGAGTTCAGTACTAGTGTTGGGTGAACCGAACCCGCACAATTCAGGTCCGTACCGAATTTTGTGGTGTTCAGCATACCGGACCCGAACCCAATTTGTTTTTAGAATTCGTACTTTTGTTCGGCGTTAGTGCCAAACACCGCGAAAGCCACCGCCCAGCTGTCATCTGCTGTGAAGAGGAGGAGGAGCCGGGCGCCAGTGGCGGCAGAGGAAGGCAAAGACCGAGGAGCTGTCGGTCGGTCAGGAGGATGGGAGGGAGGCACAAAAGGAACTGGGGAATCCCTCCCATGAAGAGATTCCAGCGGCAGAGCTTTGACATCACATATACCGGCAAGTTGCTAAGGACACCAAGGTGATCACTTCCTGGATTCCATTCCTTCAAAGGGAGGTCTTTTCACGTAAAAATAAACATTGTTATTTTTACGAAAAATGATACCGCAGCGGCGCTGCAAGCAAAAGGCGGTTCTTTCACGTAAAAATAAAAATGTTTATTTTTACGTGAAAGGACCTCCCTGCAGCAGCATCCTTTTTCGTAAAAAATAAAAATAAATAAAAATTAAAAATCCGTAAAAATAAAAAGCAATGGGATTCCAGGGGCGGAGTTTTGACATCACTTAGCGTTCGGAGTTTGAGTTCAGGTTCAGTTTGGGCTCAGCCGAACTTTACGTGAAGTCCGTCCGAACTTGCCGAACCCAAACACCATTGGGTTCGTCCATCACTATTCAGTACAAGAAGGGTTTAGCTGTGGAAGACAGATATCATGTGCCCTTCAGCAAATAACTGTTCTCTTCTTCCAGGTACATAGTTTCAGGTGGGATCAGGGGTGGGCAGCAGGCAGGATGGGGTGGAATGCAGTTCCACCAGCGGAAATGAAGCTGTGTGCCCAGCTCCAGCTGACCATCCCACCCTCCCACCCTCCTCCTCCTCCTCGGAAAGCAGCAGGGAGACCAGCACCAGCAGGAGTTGCAGGAGACCCATTTCCTCCCCCCTCTTTTCTCAACAGCTGATCGGCACCCAATCACCTAGCTACCCAGTCTGAGGCAGGGGGCGACCCAGGAAGGAGAGTGCAGGAAACAGGAAGCAAATTATCACCCTAGAGAGCGACACTGGTGAGGTTATAAGTTGAGGACTTAACAGTTCACCTGCATGATGATGATTATTCAAGCCACTCCCATCTGGTCACATGGCCTGCAAGCCACTCCTACCCAGTTACGTGACCATCAAGCCACACCCACAAAATAATCCACACCCACAGTAAAAATTTTGGCTGCCCATTACTGGGTGGGATGCAAATGAAGGAAGAAATGAACACCTGGCCAGAACTCCAGAATCTACCGTGGAGATTGACAGAGTGATGTCACAGTGAATCACATACTTTACTGATGTTCAGTTATGATCAAGTATAGTACGATGGGTGTGGAATGTATTGCCAATTTTTAGTGCAGGGGGTCTTAAATTCATTCTTCTGGCATTAATGTAGGAAAGTCAGGGTTGGTGGTGGCAATGGTGATGAAAGTATTGAGGATAGGTTCTCTATTTAAATAAGATCAAAATGTGCAATACATGTAGACCTAAATCTACAATAGCAGAGATTAATAGTGACGTGGAATGCCATCACAATACAGTGGCTGCTATTTTTCTGTGTACAGTGGGATTCTTAATGAACAGAATTCTTAATTCTGTTTACAATGACAAATTCCTAGTGTGTCCAATCACACTTGGCCAATAATGACCTATAGTGCTGGTAATGACCTATAAAGCCCTACATGGCATTGGACCAGATTATCTCAGGGACCGCCTTCTACTGCACGAATCCCAAAGGCCAATTAGGTCCCACAGAGTGGGCCTTCTCCGAGTCCCATCGACTAAACAATGCCGTTTGGCAGGACCCAGGGGAAGAGCCTTCTCTGTGGCGGCCCCGGCCCTCTGGAATCAACTCCCCCCGGAGATTCGAATTGCCCCAACTCTTCCTGCCTTCCGTAAGACGTTGAAGACCTATCTATGTTTCCAGGCATGGGGGGAATAACTATCTTGTTTCTGACTGTAATATATGAGAATGGTATGATTGTGTAGTACCAATCGTTTTTTAATATTTATGGGTTTAAAATTGCTTTTTAACTTATATTGGATTTGTACTTTGTATATTGTATTGCTGTTGTTGTGAGCCGCCCCGAGTCTTTGGAGAGGGGTGGCATACAAATCTAATAAAACTTAAAATTAATAAAGAATTTTAATTCTAATTCCACCTCTTCTGCCCCACTGAATGCAATGACATCCGGAATGGATGGGGGGTTAGTTTAGTCTAGCAATTATGCTAGAAAGAGGGAGACTGTGAGTTCTAGTCCCACTTTAGCCATGAAAGGCAGCTAGGTGACTTTGAGTTGGCCAGTCTCTCTCTCTCTCTTTCTCTCTTTCCCTCTCCTTCCGTCTCTGTCCCTCTCTCTCCCTCCCTCCCTCTCTCCTTCCCTCCTTTCCTATCTCTTCCTCTGTCCTCTCTCCTTCTTCTTCTTTCTCTTCCTCTGTCCTCTCTCCTTCTTCTTTCTTTCTCTCTCTGCCCAAATCACAGGGTTTTGTTGTGGGGAAAAGAGGGGGAGGAAAGTGGTTTGGAGATGTTCACCACCTTATTTATAAAAACGAATAAAGGTGGGATATAAACAAATAAATAATTCCAATGAAAGCTTGTTGCTTCTTACTACCTTTGTGACCCTTGGTGAGTTGAATAGAATAGAATAGAATAGAATAGAATAGAATAGAATTCTTTATTGGCCAAGTGTGATTGGGCACACAAGGAATTTGTCTTGGTGCATATGCTCTCAGCGTACATAAAATAAAATATACATTTGTCAAGAATCATGTGGTACAACACTTAATGATTGTCATAGGGGTCAAATACGCAATGAAGAAGCAATATTAATAAAAATCTTAGGATATAAGCCACAAGTTACAGTCATGCAGTCAACATGGGAGGAAATGGGTGATAGGAATGATGAGAAGAACTAGTAGAATAGAAGTGCAGATTTAGTAGAAAGTCTGACAGTGTTGAGGGAATTATTTGTTTAGTAGAGGGATGGCGTTCGGAAAAAAAACCTTCTTGTTTCTAGTTGTCTTGGTGTGCAGTGCTCTGTAGCGACGTTTTGAGGGTAGGAGTTGAAACAGTTTGTGTCCAGGATGTGAGGAGTCAGTAAATATTTTCCCCGCCCTCTTTTTGACTCGTGCAGTATACAGGTCCTCAATGGAAGGCAGGTTGGCAGCGATTGCTTTTTCTGCAGTTCTGATTGTCCTCTGAAGTCTGTGTCGGTCCTGTTGGGTTGCAGCACCAAACCAGACAGTTATAGAAGTGCAGATGACATAGTTTCCCACAGTGCCTCACAATATGAAATGCCAGAGGCCCTTGAAACCCACCAACTAATTCCATCTGCAGCACTAGGAAGGAAATAAAGGAAGAGCTCCTGAATTCCCCTTTAAACTAATATTAGAAATCAAACAAACATGAGCAAGCATCTTGACATTCAGACAGAAGACAAATATATTGTTTTGACATACAGTTTTTGCTGGTTGTACAGAATAGATTATAGAAAAAAAGAGAGTTGTGTTGTAAGAGGTAGACTTATGATTGGACTGATAACTGCTGTAAAGGAAATCCTAAATTACAGCCTTACAGGTTTTTTTCCTTTCATTTGTTTTTCCTTCTTTTCTTTTTTTGCACATTCCGCTTTCTCTTTGATTTCTTTCTTTTTCTTGCTTCATATCGTCTAGTATTGGATTTTATTTTTTAAAAAATCTATAATAAAATTATTATATAACCTATAGCGGCTGGGTGTCTGATGCAGGCAGGAGCAGCATACACTGCATGGTAAAACCAGCAGCTGGCACATCTGGGGGTGGGTGGGTTGGGTAAGACCATCCCATGTCCAGATGAAAGATTCCACAGAAGGTCTTGGAGAATACTGGGGCTAAACTCCGATGGTTCTTCCAGATCCAGACAGGCTAGTACTGGCCAATCACTCAGACATGGTGGTAATTGTGATGGAATGTAGTCAGAGTCACTGGAGGGAGGGGCTCTTTCCCAGACAGCAATGAGATAATGGAGCTTGGAATTTTTGGTATGCAGTCAGAGGGCAAATATGGACACACACCCCCCCAACCTCCCATTCACAGAATATAGCTAATATAGTTATGCGAATTGGTGCTTTAGTCTGGCAAGATTCCTGTCTATAGATGAATAATGATAACAATTAATAAGGCCATTGGAGCTGTGAGTTCCGCCACCTGCTTACTGGATCCGTGTCCCTCCTGACTGGTCTTGGCCAGCAGGGAGGTGACACGGAGCTGGGTCCAGGAAATTGTCAACGCTTCCTTGGGAAGGGGGTCCTTTCCAGCTCCTTATAAGGAGGCACTTGTGCGCCCACTCCTCAAGAAGCCTATCTTGGACCCAGCCATTCTTAACAACTATCGGCCAGTCTCCAACCTTCCCTTTATGGGGAAGGTTGTCGAGAAGGTGGTGGCACTCCAGCTCCAACGGTCCTTGGAAGAAGCCAATTATCTAGGTCCTCAGCAGTCAGGATTCAAGCCTGGCTATAGCATGGAAACTGCTTTGGTCGTGTTGATGGATGATTTCTGGCGGGCCCAGGACAGGGGTTTATCCTCTATCCTGGTACTTCTCGACCTCTCAGCAGCTTTCGATACCATCAATCATGGTATCCTTCTGTGCCGGCTGGAGAGGTTGGGAGTGGGTGGCCCTGTTCTCCAGTGGTTCTCCTCCTACCTCTCCGGTCGGTTGCAGTCGGTGTTAGTGGGGGGTCAGAAGTCGACCTTTAGGTCTCTCCCTTGTGGGGTGCCTCAGGGGTCAGTCCTCTCCCCCCTACTATTTAATATCTACATGAAACCATTGGGTGAGGGCATGGGGTGAGGTATCATCAGTATGCAGATGATACCCAGCTTTACATCTCCACCCCATGTCCAGTCAACGAAACAGTGGATGTGATGTGCCGTTGCCTGGAGGCTGTTGGGGTCTGGATGGGTGTCAACAGATTCAAACTCAACCCTGATAAGACGGAGTGGCTGTGGGTTTTGCCTCCCAGGGACAATTCCATCTGTCCATCCATCACCCTGGGGGGGGATCACTGACCCCCTCAGAGAGGGTCCGCAACTTGGGCGTCCTCCTCGATCCACAGCTAACATTAGAGCACCATCTTTCAGCTGTGGCGAGGGGGGCGTTTGCCCAGGTTCGCCTGGTGCACCAGTTGCGGCCCTATTTGGACCAGGAGTCACTGCTCACAGTCGCTCATGCCCTCATCACCTCGAGGCTCGACTACTGTAATGCTCTCTACATAGGGCTACCTTTGAAAAGTGTTCAGAAACTTCCGATTATGCAGAATGCAGCTGCGAGAGCAATCATGGGCTTCCCTAGGTATGCGCATGTTACACCAACACTCTGCAGTCTGCATTGGTTGCCGATCAGTTTCCGGTCACAATTCAAAGTGTTGGTTATGACCTATAAAGCCCTCCATGGCATCTGACCAGAATATCTCTGGGACTGCCTTCTGCCGCACGAATCCCAGCGACCAGTGAGGTCCCACAGAGTTGGCCTTCTCCAGGTCCCGTTGACTAAACAATGTCGTTTGGCGGGACCCAGGGGAAGAGCCTTCTCTGTGGCAGCCCTGACCCTCTGGAACCAGCTCCCCCCTGCCCCCACCCTGCTTGCCTTTCATACGCTCCTTAAAACCCGCCTCTGTCATCAAGCATGGGGGAATTGAGATATTTCTTCCCCCCAGGCCTATACAATTTATGCATGGTATGTTTGTGTGTATGTTTGGTTTTTAATAAGGGTTTTTAGTTATTTTAAATATTAGACTTGTTATATGTTGTTTTATTACTGTTGTTAGCCACCCCAAGTCTACAGAGAGGGGCGGCATACAAATCTAATAAATAAATAGATAAATAGATAAATAGATAAATAGATAAATAGATAAATAATAGATAAATAAATAAATTTGTATGCCACCCCTCTCTGATAATATCTGTAATCTCTCACAAGTTTCTTGCATAACCCTGACTATCATTTCTTTATCGCATGATATACGGATGTTACTGAAATTTATTTATTTGTTTGTTTGTTTGATTGATTGATTGATTGATTGATTGATTGATTGACTGACTTCTATGCTTCCCTTCTCTTAGGACTCAAGGTATCTTACAACAAAACAGATACAAATGTACAAGAAATCTAACATTTAAAATTCTAAGGAGAAAACATCAATCCCAAAAAAACATATAAAAATCTAAACTATTTATTCATCCATCCATCCATCCATCCATCCATCCATCCATCCATCCATCCATCTATCTATCTATCTATCTATCTATCTATCTATCTATCTATCTATCTATCTATCTATGCATTTATTTATTTAGAGCGGGGAGCAGGTGGCGGGCCGGAAAATGGCGGAGCGGCAGAGTGGGCGGCTGGCAGGTGATAGGCGGTGGGTGGGCCGCTCATGGCTGAGCCACCACAAGGGGCACGGTGGGCGGCGAAGCAGTAGAGTAGTGGTCACTTACCTTATTTTCACTGATTTTCGGCCTTTTTTGCTTCTGTGCATGCGTAGAAGTCCGAAAATCAGCTTCCATATAAATAATTTCCCTATGAACAAAGCAGGGGTGGGTTCTAACTTACCTTGCTGCTGGTTCGCTTCCTCCCGCATCGTGGAGGCGTGCCACAGGGGGTGCCATGGGGGTGCACTGTGGCAGTGCATCTTAGGGCCACACCATGGGGGCATGCTGCTAGGGCGTGCTACGGGGGCATGTGTGTGCTTTGTGAATGCACACATGCACCGTGTTGAAAAATCTGTTAAAAATGTTTTAAAAATTTAAAGCCAAAAATAAGATGGTGACTACATGCACAGTGCTGGAAACTCAGTTTCTGCACATGTTGAGAAGGATTTTTTTAAATTAAAATTCCTTTAATTTTTTTTTTAATTTAAAAAACGCAAATAAGATGAGGACCCCATACACAGTGCCACAAACGTAGCACCTGCTCAGAAGGGAAAAAAACCAAAAATTAAAAAAATTTTAAAAAAAAGATGGCAGCTCCCACGGACCCACTCTGAATGAACCAGTTCCATGACATCATCATGATGTCATCATAGGTCGCTACCAGTTCGGCCAAACTGATCCAACCGATCCAGGAGACAGCCACCTCGGGAACAAAGCCAACAAGTTTAACATGCTTGTGTATAAGGATGCATTTTATTTCTAGCAAAATCTGTTTAACCTGAAGTGGCTTGAGTTGAAAGTCTCTCTTTTCCCCGTTTCCTTCTCTCTCATACACACACCCACACCCAAAGTTTACAAATCTCAGGGCTTTATATTTAATTATTTTGAAATCTTCTTTCATGGTTGCATGGCCATGCTTATGAAATTCTTATCTTGTAGAGCTAAAATAAATTTGCCAATCTCCATACAGCGGGAGTGTGCCTTCCTTCTGTTTAGAAATATCTTGGCCATTATAGTACCTTCTGCACAGAGTGTTCAGGACTAAATCCAAACATATAAGGCCAGCAACAACATCAAAACAACGCACTAAATGCTCGCTGATTGTTAGTCTGGCCTCCTACGCTTCAGAGCCCAAGAAGAGTCAAGTTGCCCTTTTTCACCATTGTTCTGCTGTTGTTGTGTATCAGAACACACATGTACACACACACAAAGAAAGAAAGGTCACAAAAAGGAAACAAATACCCCTTGCCTACATGGAGGTATGTCAAAAGGCAGCAATACGTTCACATAGGGGGCTGGATCAAGCTTTTGAAAAACTGAGGAAAAAATGTCTGTGAATCATGAGGTGATTCAAAGCAAAGAGAACTTCTCATCTTTGTTTCTCTTTTTCTTTTTTCTTTCCTCTTTTTTTCAGGTACGGATGTGACAGAAGTTGATTCTTCCCCTGTGAAACAATCTCTTGTTTTTTCCCCACTTCATTCTTTGAGCAAAAGAATGTCTTTTGAATTTCTCTTCAGGTTATTTTTGAAATGGATTGTAAGAGGTGAAGAAGGACACTACCGCCTGTTAATAGTATTGTTTTTGTTCCAGAACTTTCCATCGCTCTTACGATTCCTCATGTGACCAGTTTTTCTAATGTATTTTTTTGAAAAGTGAAGGGGGAGAGTTCCCCTTATTATATGCCTTGATATTCAGATGAACCATTGGAATTTAGGAAGGCCACAGAGATGGTGTTGTGGTTAGCTCTGGCCCAGCTCCTGCCCCAAGGAATGTGGAGGTGGAGGTGGGGGAGACATCCACATGCCGCAGGCCTGTTTTGCTCTCAGAAGAATCTGCCAACGAAGTCTCCTCTGACCAAGGAAGCGTGAGTGACAGGGAAAAGGGGAGTTTGGCAGACAGCCCAGTAGGAGATCAGTCATCTGTATCATCCCTGGATTCTGAACAAGAATTAATGACACATCCACGCATGCGTAGAGTGATGCATAGGAGACAACAACTGAAGGATTATTACAAGAGAAAATGAGGCCACCTGTGGTTGGGTGGGGCTGCTGTAATTAGTGCTACAGATAAAAGTGCAGCCTGGTGTTTTAGCCTCATGGCAGTTTATCTGATTCATTGTTTTGTCAAGATCGTGGTTTTTGCTGTTCAGGAATGTGTGTGTGGACTCTCTGGACTTTAGAATTGGACTCAATTTCCCAGTTATTGGGTGAGCAATTGGACTGCATTTAACCTGTGCCTTGTGTGTACCAGAAAATCCCTTTGACATTTAAAAAGGGAGCTGTTTCTGTTTTTCTGTTTATAAAAACTTTTGGGTTTTCCTTTTATCGTGTGGTGTGTGTCTTCCTGGACTAATTACCCTGTAATTACGGGTGGTTGAGACACGCTGGCAGAACAGATAATAGTTTTTTAAAAATCAACACTAGGACTGTCTTCAACAGATGGAGTGACTTTGATAAACACACAGTGGCCTTCTCCAAATCCTGCTGTTATGTATTTGTCTGTCAATCCATGATGCAAATACACAGCTAGTCACAATGCTTTTATGATTATATCACCAAACCCATGTCAAGATTTGTCCTCATCTCTCGGCAAATAATTTTTTTTATTTTTTTCTCCAATCACAATACAAAGTAAAATACCAACAACATCAAATTGCTTCACAAAAGTTCAGTTTTAAAAATATGGTATGC
Source organism: Erythrolamprus reginae (assembly GCF_031021105.1). NCBI lineage: Eukaryota > Metazoa > Chordata > Lepidosauria > Squamata > Dipsadidae > Erythrolamprus > Erythrolamprus reginae. The sequence goes on from NC_091960.1 coordinate 14,632,192, forward strand.
AGATCGAGTGCTATCTCCTTTACTTTTGACATCTGGATAAAAAATAGCTGCTCAACTTTCTTATATTGTACTAATACGCTATCAGCTAATACACCTTTTAAGCTGTTTCAAATGTTATTCATCTTAGATTAATTAGGCTGTAATAATTCAAATTTCTCTATAACTCCTCAGTATCAATTTTCATAGTTATTAACCTTTTTTAGCAGTAAATGCCCATTAAAAGAAAATCTCTAAAGAAAAAATACCCCCCAAAACCCTTCCAATAACAATCAAGGGGAAAAAACCCGAATAGTATCTCAAAATATTGCCAAATTAACCAAATTATTAAACCTACTTAAAAATAATTCCTTTATAAAGGAATTATAAAAGAACAAAGTAAAAAAACAAAAAATTAAAGGTAAGGAAAAAGGAATAAACTAAGCAAGCATAGCTTACTATACAGAACAAGTCAGTAGTTTTGTTTCTGATCAGATTATTTCAGGTAAAACTAAGGTGACCAATTTTTTTACAATGATACCCCTCCCAGAAATTGCCAAAGCATATGGTCTAGGTAGGAATCAATACAGGGTTTTCTTGGAAAGTCAATTGCACCATAAAGAGGAGCTGGCAAACTTGGCTTTGATTCTAATTGTTTGGAATTTCCTCCAAAATTCCATTGCTCTGGTATCTTAGAGGTGGGGGCAAGAAAGACACTAAAATCTATCACTCACACATAGTCACCCTAAAAGGCAAAATTCTTTAAAGGCCAGCATTTATCAGTGTGTGAAGCAGGGGACTGCGAAAACACAACCTTCCTTGTTTAGTTTCAGCAAATATGTAGTTAGAAAACACCCCTATTCTGCTTTGGAATTCGTTGTAAGCAAATAAGAATGTGGGGAAAGACTTCAGACTTCTGATGGCCTAAGATTGTTTCCTACAGTAGCAAACTTTCCACCCCAGTTCCTGTTCAGGCCACACTTTTGCACAATTCAAGAATCTCTTAGACGGAGTGCAATTTAATTTATTTCTCACGGAACTTGAATTTTTTTTAAAATCTAAAATACAAGTAAAGGACCACCAAATATGGCTTCAGCAGTGTAGTATATTCTTGCTTCATAGAAAATTATTCAGGTACCTCTTTTTAAAAACATCCCTAATCTTTTGATCTAGTTTATCTAGTTTCTTTATTTTTCTCCCGTTTTGTCTGTTGTTCCTCTCAATGGTTTCCCTTCATTGATCAGAAGTTACCATACTATACTATGTTGGTAGAAAACATACATCATCAGAATAGGGGTGAATAATTTTCCAGTGACCTTCAAAAGTGGTTTACCATACAAAGCTCCTAATCCATTGTCCCTTCCATTTAGAGAAGAAAAACTTTTGGACCCAGGACAGTCCTTTGTTAATTGAAAGAAAAAGGAGTCTAAGGTGAGATTTCTTTCTCCCTTGGGCAATTTTTTTCTGCTTCCCACCTACCCAATTGTCCCAAGACAATTTTCCATAACAATACATGATGGAACCATGGGAAGAAATCAGTGCAAAATTTCTACCTGCCACTTCCTTTACTGAAATGGGGTGTGTGTGTAACATTTTGATCTTATTTTGCCTTATGGTTTTCTACAATTTAAATGCAGGTATTTCTTGACTTGCAACCAAGGGTGGGATTCAAAAGTGTTAGCAACCGATTCTCTGCCTTGTTGCTAAACTGAAACGTAGAAACATAGAAGTCTGACGGCAGAAAAAGACCTCATGGTCCATCTAGTCTGCCTTTATACTATTTTCTGTATTTTATCTTAGGATGGATATATGTTTATCCCAGGCATGTTTAAATTCAGCTACTGTGGATTTATCTACCACGTCTGCTGGAAGTTTGTTCCAAGGATCTACTACTCTTTCAGTAAAATAATATTTTCTCATGTTGCTTTTGATCTTTCCCCCAACTAACTTCAGATTGTGTCCCCTTGTTCTTGTGTTCACTTTCCTATTAAAAACACTTCCCTCCTGGACCTTATTTAACCCTTTAACATATTTAAATGTTTCGATCATGTCCCCCCTTTTCCTTCTGTCCTCCAGACTATACAGATTGAGTTCATTAAGTCTTTCCTGATACGTTTTATGCTTAAGACCTTCCACCATTCTTGTAGCCCGTCTTTGGACCCGTTCAATTTTGTCAATATCTTTTTGTAGGTGAGGTCTCCAGAACTGAACACAGTATTCCAAATGTGGTCTCACCAGCATTCTATATAGCGGGATCATAATCTCCCTCTTCCTGCTTGTTATAAGCATCCTACTTGCTTTCCCTACCGCCTGACTGCACTGTTCACCCATTTTGAGACTGTCAGAAATCACTACCCCTAAATCCTTTTCTTTTGAAGTATTTGCTAACACAGAACTGCCAATACAATACTCAGATTGAGGATTCCTTTTCCCCAAGTGCATTATTTTACATTTGGAAACATTAAATGGGGGGGGGGCACATCCATTGAATAAGCAATGTAGGTTGGCAGGACCATGGGGGAGGGCCTTCTCTGTAGTTGCCTTGGCTCTATGGAACCAAACCCCCCCCCCCCACACACACACACGGTGTCTGTACTGTTCCCACTCTACTGGCCTTCCATAAGGCCATCAAGACCTGGCTTTGTAAGTAGAAGCAATTTTTCTCATAGGAATCAATGTAAAGGCAAATAATGCAAACGCATTAGGAAAGAAATAAAAGCTCGGAATTTGAGTTGGAGGAGGAGGAGGAAGAAGAGGAGGAGGACAGTTGCTGCCAAAGGAAGAAGGTGTGTTGAGGGGAATCAAAAAAATCCAAAACTTTAAGGCTTAAAAAAAAAAGAAGGACGCTGAAGTGGCAAGGAGGAGCATGTGCCTCCCATACACCCGTCACGAGGCTGCCTCCCATACACTGTGCCAGTGAGAGGGGGGAACCTCCCGTTCCTTTGACCAAAATGTGGAGGCTGCTGCTGCTGCTACTTGCTTCCTCTTCCTTCCCATGCTGAAGGGCTCCCCTCCCCTGTCGCTCGCTCGCTTTGTAGCTGGCACCTTTTTTTCAATGTGATGACTCCTCAGTTTGTCTGAAGCCAAGTTGATCCGGCAACTTCACGTCGGATGTATGGGAGACAGCGTGAGGGAGTCACCACAGCAAAGTGGTTTATTCCCTCTCCAAGCGCCCAGAGAAAGGGAAACGGTCCGTTCACTCTGGGCTGCAAAAGCCTCCTTAACCAAAAGGTTCCTTTGGCAGCCCAGAAAAGCCTGAGATGGCTGGGATTAAAGAGGGTATGGCAGGAAACTGTCCAGGCTTTCATGCCGCTCTCAAATTTCCTGGGAAATATTTCTGGGCTCAGGTTCTTAAGTAGAAAATGGTTCTTAAGAAGAGGCAAAACAAATCTTGAACACCCAGTTCTTATCTAGAAAAGTTCTTAAGTAGTTCTTAGGTAGAGGTACCACTGTATTTGAATAGCCACAAAAAGGACAAATGATAAACAGCATTATTTGCTGAGGAGCACAGTAACATTTCAAGGTTTTGTACTGAACCGAAAAGGTTCATTATGATAACAGATTAGGCAAGTAGATCAATTTTCTTTAATTGCTATAAAAGTTCAGTTCTAGGCCAGGAGGGTGGAAGCAGTGCGAATCTCTGGTGGGAGTTGGGGACAACCTGCTGCGTTAAGTCAATTACAAAAGTAGCGAACAGTTCAATAGTGCAATAGTTCAAGAATGAACTACCATTTAAAGATTAGAAGCATTAATAACACTGATGATTAATAGTTAATGGAAGTGTTTAAATGTAGATGTACATTGCATTCACTGTTTTTCTCAACACAGCCTAATCTTTATTATAACATAATCTTTCATAACCTGTAATTACTTCCTAATTTGAAAAGTACTGTTACATTACATTCTATTGCTTAATAGAAGAATAATTAGAATAAATATGCCAGAATATTACTGGTGCAATAGACCAGTGTTTTTCAACCAGTGTGCCGTGAGACATGGTCAAGTGTGCCACGAAGCTCAGAGAGAGAAAGAAAACAAGAGAGAGAGAAAGAAAGAAAACAAGAGAGAGAGAGAGAGAGAGAGAGAGAAAGAGCAAGAGGGAGAGAAAGCAAGCAAGCAAGCAAGACAGAGAGAAAGAAAACAAGAGAGAGAGAAAGAAAGAAAGAGCAAGAGGGAGAAAAAGCAAGCAAGAGAGAGAGAGAGAGAGAAAGAGAGAGAGAGAGAAAGAGCAAGAGGGAGAGAAAGCAAGCAAGCAAGAGAGAGAGAGAGAAAGCAAGAGAGAGAGAGAAAAAAGAAACCAAGAGAGAAAAAGAAAGAGAACGAGAGAGAGAAAGAAAGAGAGAGAAAGAGAACAAGAGAGAAAGAAAGCAAGAGAGAGAGCAAGAGAAAGAAAAAGAAAGAGAGAGAGAAAGAAAGAGAAAAAGAGAGGGAGGGAAGGTGGGAGAGAGAAAGACATAGAGGGAGGTAGGGAGGGAGAGAGAAAGAGAGCAAAAAAGAGGAAAGAAGGAAGAGAGAAAGAAAGAGGGATGGAGAGATAGAGAGAAAAAAGAGGAAGGGAGAGAAAGAGGGAGGGAGGGAGAAATAGAGCGAAAGGGAGGAAGAGAGAGAGAGAGGATTTTTTTGTCCAAACTTTTTTTAGCCCCGCTCCCTGCCCCTACTCAATGTGCTCCATGGTTTTGTAAATGTAAAAAATGTGCCGCGGCTCAAAAAAGGTTGAAAATCACTGCAATAGATCATTGCTAAAAAGAAGGAGGAAAATACTCTGAGCTCTATTCCCTTAAAATTTCTTTCGTCTACTGGATGTCCTTTCCATCCACCTTTACCCCCAAAGCTGTAGAGGTCTTCACTCATCCCTCAAATAAAGCATCTTCAAAAAAAACGGGAGAGAAGCAAACTTGTGAGTCTTAAGCAGAACAATGGAAAGTCAGCAAAATTCTCCTTGGGCAGAGATAATATGCATTCTCACTGGGTAGGTAAACCTTGAATTCTTTGCATGATATGACTAATGGGTCACTGTCTGAGATCAAGATTACTGCTACGGAAAGGAAAGATAATTGGCCCAAGTGATTAGCAAATGAATTTAATTGCTGGCTGGTCTTGTAAGCAGCGGTTTCAGGGCAATAATGGGCAGGACTGCCACAATAATAATAATAATAATAATAATAATAATAATAATAATAATAGCAGCAATAATAATAATAATAATAATGATAATAATAATAATGATAATGGCTTACAAGTGGAACACTCAAAAAGGAGACAGAAGAACTAATACTGGCGGCACACGAGCAGGCCATTAGAACAAATGCTGTCAAAGCCAGAATTGAAAAATCAACAGATGATCCAAAGTGCAGACTCTGTAAAGAAACAGGTGAAACAATTGATCACATACTCAGCTGCTTCAAAAAGATCGCACAGACTGACTACAAGCATAGACACAATGCTGTGGCACAGATGATCCACTGGAACTTGTGCCGGAAGTGCCATTTACCAGTGGCAAAGAACTGGTGGGATCATAAGCCTGAAAAAATGGTCAAAAATGAGCAAGCAAAACTACTGTGGGACTTACAACTTCAGACTGACCGAATTCTGAAGCATAGCACACCAGACATTGTGATTGTGGAGAAAAAGAAAGTATGGATCATCGACATCACAATCCCAGGGAACAGCAGAATTGAGGAGAAGCAGCTAGAGAAATTAGTGAAATACGAAGATCTAAAAATCGAGCTGCAATGACTCTGGCATAGGCCAGTGAAAGTGGTCCCAGTGGTACTTGGCACGTTGGGCACAGTACCAAAGGATCTCAGGGGACATTTGAAAACCATCGGAATTGACAAAATCTCCATCTGTCAATTGCAAAAGGCCGCTTTACTGGGATCGGCAAACATAATTTGCCACTACATCACGCAGTCCTAGGTGCTTGGGAAGCGCCCGACTGGTGATGAAATACAAAATCCAGCATAGTGATCTTGTTTGCTGAGTTGTATTGACATAATAATAATAATAATAATAATAATAATAATAATAATAATAATAATATGCTGCCCCTCTCCGAAGACTGATGGCTAACCTTTTTGTCATCACGTTCCTAAAGCACATCCATGCGGTCACACTCATAATACAATGCATGTGCAACACTTCCTGCCTGCCCTGCTCCTGCGCATGCATGCATGACCACCTGTGCAGGCCCTCGTACATGCATCCTAACTCTCCCTGTCCTGTTTTGGCTTCAAAACAGAGCATGGGGGTACCATGCAAGGCCCCCAAATGCAATGCAAGCACCCCCTATGTATGCACACGTCCCCTACATGCGCCCTATGCCCCGTACATGCACGCAAGAGACCCAAAGACCATCTTTCTGGCAGGAGGCCCACGCACATGCGCAGTGGAGCTAAGCTGGGGCAATGGCTGGCATGCCCGCAGAAAGGGCTCTGTGTGCCACCTGTGGCATGCTTGCCATAAATTCGGCATCACGGCCTTAGGGGTTCCTCAGAATTAAGGCCTCCCCCTTTGCAAAGAAACATTCTATCCATTGCCGTTCAATTTAGAAGAGAGATGTTTTCAGTAACAATCTAATGGAGGGGTGGCAAACCCAATTTCATTTGAGGGCTGCATCAGGGTTGTGTTTGATCGGGGGGGCAGGGTGTATGTGACTAGCTCGATGTCAATCATTTTGGTGGCCCAAGAGCTCTGCCAGTGAAAATGGGCTCCCGGGCTCCATTTTTGACTGCGACAGATTCCTGCAACCCTTTGCCAGCAAAAATGGAAGAGCGGCTTGTGGCCTTCCCGAGCTCCATTTTTGCCAGCAGAAACACCTCAGACGGGCCCTTCAATGATTCCAGAGCAGCCCCATAAGCCAGATCTACAGTAAGTACCCTGCAGGCCAGATCGGGCCTCTGAACCTTGAGTTTGATACCCTGGATCTAATGGGTGGAATTCTTATACTAGTTCAGTAATAAATGGGATAAATGAGAATATTTTAAGTATGCGAGTATTTTAATTGGTTCTTAAGTTTTTTAGATTTATTAATTTTAATTAATTGGATTTAGGATGTATATTGTTTCCCCCGAGTCTTCAGAGAGGGGTGGCATATACGGTAAATCCGATAGATAGATAGATAGATAGATAGATAGATAGATAGATAGATAGATAGATAGATAGATAGATAGATAGATGATAGATAGATGATAGATAGATAGATAGATAGATAGATAGATAGATAGATAGATAGATAGATAGATAGATAGATAGATGTTTACTATTTTTCTTAATACCTACCTTGGCAGTTTGGGCTGTTTTTTTAAAAAAAGTTGTCCTCTTTTCATCATATGGTTTTAAAATTTCTTATACTGTAAAGTTTTATGCTGGTCTTTGGATCTAGTAACGTTTACAGTTCAAAAGGATATTCTTCTTTTAAAATTATTGCTTTTCTTTCCACTCGTGTTTCATTCTCCAATTTAGTTATTATTTACTCCCTTGAACAAACCTTGGTTTCTGTTCCTGGTTTCCCAATTTCTTTGCAACTGCATGCAAATAGCTACCTCCTAATCCTTCTTTCAAGATACTTAAACAAAGTGACAATTTAAAAAAAAGTTTTTAAAAAAATGTTAGCAGGAAGTTAGGCAAGATGAGCGGCAAGAATTACGCTGGAAGAGGGGATTTTGGCAATGCACATTGTTTTGTTAGCATGCTAATCAGACCTTGGTGGGGTAGAGATGGGCATAGCTGAAATTCTTGTGGCATTACATGGTGCCTGGAAATAGGTTGATGACTCACTTGCCATAATCAGTTTCTTGAGGTCATTTATAAGATATGCTGCAACTAGCAAATCTCCACATTTTTCTCCTCTATTCTTCACTCCAGGTTTTATTTTTAGCCAATAGAGAGTTTGCATAGTTTATTCCTTGTCTATCCTGTTTTGTTTCATCATTGATAAAATTGAACGGGTCCAAAGACGGGCTACAAAAATGATGGAAGGTCTTAAGCATAAAACGTATCAGGAAAGACTTCATGAACTCAATCTGTATAGTCTGGAGGACAGAAGGGAAAGGGGGGACATGATCGAAACATTTAAATATGTTAAAGGGTTAAATAAGGTTCAGGAGGGAAGTGTTTTTAATAGGAAAGTGAACACAAGAACAAGGGGGAATATCTGAGGTTAGTTGGGGGAAAGATTAGAAGCAACATGAGAAAATATTTATTTATTCATTCATTCATTCATTCATTCATTCATTCATTCATTCATTCATTAGATTTGTATGCCGCCCCTCTCCAAAGACTTATTTTACTGAAAGAGTAATAGATACTTGGAACAAACCTCCTGCAAACGTGGTTGGTAAATCCACAGTAACTGAATTTAAACATGCCTGGGATAAACATATATCCATCATCCTAAGAAAAAATATAGGAAATATTATAAGGGCAGAGATAGATCATGAGGTCTTTTTCTGCCGTCAATCTTCTATGCTTCTACGTTTCTATTGATTTGCAGTTTTTAAAATCCTCTTCAAAAAACAATCCTCCAAATGAAAACACTTCCTTAAAATGAGGAGTCCTCGGAGAGGGGTGGCATATAAATCCAATTAAGTAAATAAATAAATAAAACTGTTTTGTAATGCAGGTTTTTATAAATAGATGAAACATTTTAAAATCAGAATGCTGTAGGCAGTGATACGTGAAAATATACAACTTGCAATAAATATTTTGTACATCACTAGATTCAGAGGTGTGAAATCTACTATGTGGCTTTTTCAGTTTAGCCATCACTTAAGACCAGTAGTGAGTGGGTTCCATTTACCTGATGGGCTCCTATGGGTCCAGTACGGTACGCAGAACCAGTAGAAAAATTTTGAATCCCCCCTCCCCCCCATCTGGGCTCTGGGTATGTTTTTCTTATAGCAATAAATGAGGTTGAACGTTTATAATTTTAGAAGAGCTATGCATGTGTGTATGTACATACACATACAGTTTATATAGTAGATAATGTATATTTTTGTGAGCCTTTGTGTAATATGTATGTATACATATGGCATATATATATAGAATTAAATAGTATATTTTGGATGTTCAGTAATAGTAAATAGATAGGTAAATTGTTTCTCTTTGAGGCGAGGAGAGGCCAGGCACCCTAACCCAAATCCTTGGCATAGGTGACATCAAGTTGACCACCTTTAAGCCAGTCACATGACCTTTAAGCCACCCCTGGTCACATGAACATCAAACCACTCCCACCTGGCCACATGGCTGGCAAGCCGCACCCACAAAATAAGCCACACCCACAGTATGGTAGTAAAATTTCTTGCAGCCCTTCACTGATTCATAGGTGTTGAAATCAGCAATGTAGATTTTTGAGTTTATCCATCACTTATGACTAGTAGTGCTACTGGTTTGGGAATCTGTGCCTGTTCAGAGCTTCTGGGTACAATTCAAGATTATGGTTATCACCTTAAAGACATTCATGATGCAAGACCTGGTTCACTTCTCCCTAAATAATCTGCTTGCCCAATAATATCTAGTCCCTTATCTCCTGGATTGCTATTTATAAGGTCTGGGGGAAGCACCTCTCCTCTGCAATAGCATATTCCTAGACATCTGAATGGTCTCTTCTTTGCTAGCTATTTGAAAGTACATAAAAATACCATAATTTCATCTGGCCATTAGGAACTACTGCCTCCTCCAGTAAGGAATGGTATTTGAATTCTGGGCATTGGATTGTCAGGTTCCTGGTTTTAAATTCCCCATCCCACCGATGAATTGGGGAATTATGTCTGTAACATACCTTGGTTATTTTTAATAGCAATAGTAGTTAGATTACCATATTTTTGAGACTATAAGACTCACCTTTTTCCTCCCTAAACAAGGCTGAAAATTCTGGTGCTTCTTATACTCTGAATGTAGCTTTTTTTCGAAGGTTTTTTTCCCAGCACGAACTAGGTGCTAACGATCTTCACAGCTCTTACCAGCTTGCAGGCTCTTTCATTGTTACTCTTTGTGAAGAATGTTTTCCAAGCCCTAAGTCTTTGCAGGGATTTTTTCATTGTTCTAACTTGCTCCAGATGTTTCTTTCCAGCCCTAACCAGGTGCTAATAATGTTCCCAGCTCTTGCTAGCTTGCAAGCTCTTTCATTGTTACTCTATGCCCTAACCAAGGCATAAAATAATGTGCTGAAGCTGACCAGACTAAGGATACTAGCCAGAATATCTGGTAAGCAGATTCTCCTCCCTATTTTCCTCCTTAAAAACTAAGGTGCGTCTTACACTCTGGTGCGTCTTATAGTCTGAAAAATATGGTATATACTGTTTCATAGATTCCAACTTGTTTCTTATAGCTTGGTCTCGGATCCTACTCACCATATATTGTCTTACCTTGTCCCATCGCCCCATCAGCTGTTGCAAATCAGTTTCATTAATTGAATTCATCCTTTTATCCATAATCTCGAATTGAATGTGGTCCACCATATACCTATACCAATTTTTTTGCATTGTCCATTTTGTCGCATCTTTCCACCCCAAGACTATTATCGCCTGAGCGCTTTCTATCACTGCTTATTTTATTTCTCTGTATTCTCCCATCTCACTACTTTTTACTAATACTGCCGTTTCCTTAGTAATCGCCCATCTTATATTTAATATCCTATTAATATCCTCTTGCACTTTTTGCCAAAAGTTCTGCACCACTGGGCATTCCCAGAGCATATGCATAAACACTCCTTTATCTTGGCACCCATGACAACAGATACCTTTAAAGTTCTGCTGAAAGTGTGCAAGTTGAACGGGTGTGTAATACCACTTATGTAATATTTTCCTTCTCATTTCCCTAACTCTTGTATTCTTGGTTTTCCTTATATTCTCTACTGTATTTTCCATCTCTTGCACCTCTACTTGTATCTCATTTTGCCACCATTTAGTCAATCCTTGGATCACATCCCTGTCTGACTCCACTAACATATTATATATATTGCTTGCTTGTGCCTTAGTACCCTCAGTTTTTTTCTCTTATTATTTTCTCTAACTCTATCTCCTCCCTAAATAGTGCTTCTTTATTCTCCCTTTCATTCAGATATTTACATATTGCATTTATTTGTAGCCATCTTCCCTTACCCAACCACCAATCTATACGATTTCTACTTGGCCTCCCATCCTTCCCATATAACTGTTCTATCTTAGTTATCCTTCTTGCCTTCAACTCTCCTATACCTCTATTTAAATTTATTTCATTATCTTTATTTATTACATAAATCGATGACACTTTTGATTTATATAATCCTATTTTCCCCTGCCATTTTTTCCAAATTTCCATAGTCCCTTTCATGGGACCTATTAGTTTATTTAAGTCACTCCTATTCCACATTATAAAGATTAATTTTCTATTCTTCATCCCGTTTATCTGTTTTTAAGACTGAGTCAACCTTGAGCTTCATCTGGATCGAACTCCAGGCAATGGGCAGAGTCAGCCTGCAATACTGCATTCTAACCACTTCAGCTCTTCAATCCTAAATTATAACAGCATTTATCTTCTCTGATTCCACCTCTTCAAGCCATTGGGATAAAAGGAGCTCCTTTTTGAGGCTTGACTCAGAAGGTTCATACAATCTGGGGAGAAGAAATTAATAGTTCATTTGAAGCACTGGATTGTTAATCCACACAGATTGTCAACACTTGAATTGGTCTTTTGGGGGACAAAGGAGCATGACAGAAGTGTAGGACAATATGGCAAACTTGGGAGGCTTATATGTCATGCGCAAATGAATTGTAATTTATTTCATTATATATTCGGTGTTTTGTTATATTAAAAGGGAAATTCAAAGGGAAATTTTTTAACAATATTATCTGACTTCAAATTCAGTAGTCATGATAATATACAAAGGCCAGGACATTTTATTTTAAGAACAATGATGTGTGGTCAACTGATTATTGGTCCAACTGTTTCTACCCATCATTTTAAAAAAAATCATAAAAAGTGATGTTAATATTGCTCAAATTTGTTTTCCTGTCTTTTGTTTATAAATGTTATCCACATGTTAATATGATACCACACGACAATAATCCTACACTAAAAATAAATTTCTCTATGTATCTTTCTTTTTTCTCTCTGCCATAAGTAGATTTTAAAGCCAATCAAAACACAATGCTATACAAATAACTCATCACAAGCACGAAATCACATCTAAACGATCAACGGATCCAAACAACAGGAGATCAATTATTTAGTCTGCTTTGAATACATAGCTACTTTTGGGCAGAAAGAATTGAAAACAATAATTTGAATCTATAATATCATTTCTCTTTTTATATGAATCTGGGTCATTTCTATGTCTCCATAGAAGGAAATGAATCTGAGCAATTATCAAATATGCATTTCCTGGACGTTTGCAAGAGTCTGCAACTCGGAATCAATATTTAAAAGAGCATAAATTATCAGAGGTTGTTTTTAAATATTTATCTAATAGCGAAAATTGTGCAGCATGCACACACCCCAAACACTCATGAGAGTTTAAGTCACACAACAATGTAGAAATTAGTCAACATGGACTTGCATATTTGCAGAATTGACCTGGATTTGTCCATTACTTAGAACAGTGTTTTGCAACCAGTGTGCCATGGCACACTAGTGTGCCGTGAGACATGGTCAGGTGTGCTGCGAAGCTCAGAGATAAAGAAAGCAAAAGAGAGAGAAAGAAAGAAAGCAAGAGAGAGAGAAAGCAAGAGAGAGAAAGAGAACCAGAGAGAAAGAAAGCAAGAGAGAGAGAGAGAGAACAAGAGAGAAAGAAAGCAAGAGAGAGAAAGAGCGAGCGAGAGAGAAAGAGAACAAGAGAGAAAGCAAGAGAGAGAAAGAAAGAGAGAGAGAACGAGAGAGAAAGAGAACAAGAGAGAAAGAAAGCAAGAGAGCAAGAAAGAGAACAAGAGAAAGAAAGAGAGAGAGAGAGAAAGAGAGGGAGGGAAGGAGAGAGAGAGAGAGAGAGGGAGGGAGAGAGAAAGAGAGCAAAAAAGAGAGGAAGGAAGGAAGAGAAAGAAAGAGGGATGGAGAGAGAGAGAGAGAAAGAGGAAGGACAGGAGAGAAAGGAGGGAGAAAGAAATAGAGCGAAGGGGAGGAAGAGAGAGAGCATTTTTTTGTCCAAACTTTTTTTTAACACCCCCCATCCCACCCCCACTCAATGTGCCCCATGGTTTTGTAAATGTATAAAAATGTGCCGCGGCTCAAAAAAGGTTGAAAATCACTGACTTAGAAGATGACATTTTCTTGCTGTGAGTCACGGCCTGATGCTAACCATCCAAACTGAGTTAACCAAAGTCCAATATGTTTTTTTTTAATGTATCTCCACCCTAAAATCACCTGAAATAAACCCACTGTTAGAGGATACTTCATGAATGCTCCACCTGCCCATTGCAACTGGGGAAGCCATGATAACAAAATGAATTATTTCACAGAGAAAGCAAGATTTTGATGGTTAGAATTAAAAAACAATCCCCTCCCCTGATAATAATAATTGTGCAATAAGGCACCGACATATCAATATGAAGATATAAAGAATGAAAAGATACTGAATAGAGTGGTCAGCAAGAAATAGTTTCGTCTGCAAATATAGCAGATCGAAAGCTCTTCCTTCCCTCTCCCACCCATTAAATAAAGTTTTCCTAAAACATACAGTTTTAATCTCCAGTTGATTGAAAAAGTATAATCTTATCTTCAGCGCTGCCTTAGATTGTGTATGTGCACAAGTTTGGGGCTCAATAGCATTTTACTTCTCAAAAAATGCCTTTGCCCCAATGTTTGATAATCTGCTTTATCGCCTTGAACCAAACAAATCAAAACTTATAGCCTCTGCTATCTTTCCCTGACTCATAGCACCATGCCTCAAATACCCATTGGTTGGCTCACTTCCTGAATTTGCAGTTTAATTGTATTATCCTCTATTCCTAGTGCTTATAAACTGTGGAGGGAGGGGTTTTATTCGCCAGTAGGTTCATTGGAATTAGCCAACGCAGTATCTCTGATAAGCCTGGCAAATAAAACAAGTTTGTTGTAGTGATCGAGGTGCTGGCCAGGTAACCAAGAGACCTAGTTGCCAGGGTTCTAGTCCCGCCTTGGGCAAGCTAGCTGGCTGGGTAAGCTTGGGCCAATCACCAGGAGACTGTGAGTTCTAGTTCCGCCTTAGAAATGAAAGACAGCTGGACGATTTTGAGCAAGTCATCCCGGCTCAGCATAACTCACCTCGTAGAGTTGTAGTTGGGAAAAACAGAAGGAAGAAGGAGCATTAGATGTGTTCCCACCTGGAATAGCTATAAATTAAGAAATGAGGAATAAACATGGAGCCTCAGTGGTGCAGTGGTTAGAGTGCAGTACTGCAAGCTATTTCTGCTGATGACCAGCTGCCAGCAATTTGGCAAATCAAATCTCAGTAGGCTCAAGGTTGACTAAGTCTTCCATCCTTTCAAGGTGGGTGAAATGAGGATCCAGATTGTTGGGGCCAATATAAACAGCTTAGAGAGGGCTGTAAAGCACTGTGAAGCAGTATATAAGTCTATATGCTATAAATGCTATAATGCTATGAAACAAATAAATAAAATAAGTTGTAGAAAACGCTCTCTACATGGGACTACCTTTGAAGAGTGTTCAGAAACTTCAGATCGTGCAGAATGCAGCTGCGAGAGCAATCATGGGCTTTCCCAAATATGCCCATGTTACTCCAACACTCCGCAGTTTGCATTGGTTGCCGATCAGTTTCCAGTCACAATTCAAAGTGTTGGTCATCACCTGTAAAGCCCTTCATGGCACCGGACCAGGATATCTGCGAGACCGCCTTCTGCCCCACGAATCCCAGCGGCCGGTTAGGTCCCAAAGAGTTGGTCTTCTCCGGGTCCCGTCGACTAAACAATGTCGTCTGGCGGGACCCAGGGAAAGACCCTTCTCTGTGACGGCTCCGACCCTCTGGAATCAGCTCCCTCCAGAGATTAGAACTGCCCCCACCCTCCTTGCCTTTCGTAAACTCCTTAAAACCCACCTCTATCGTCAAGCGTGGGGGAACTGAGACATCTCCCCCTGCCTATGTAGTTTTTGTGCATGATATGACTATGTATGTTTTATATATTGGGGTTCCTTGCTTTTTAGACTTTTTTAAATGTACTATTGCTATTTTAGATTTTAATTATTAGATTTGTCATTATGTATTGTTTTTATCACTGTTGTGAGCTGCCCCGAGTCTACGGAGAGGGGCGGCATACAAATCTAAATAATAATAATAATAATAATAATAATAATAATAATAATAATAATAATAATAATAATAAAAATAAAAATAATAATATATGATGCCCTCTCTGACCTCATTTGCAGCGGTGGTGAATTTCACTTACTTTTGCTACCGGTTTGGGAAGGGGAGCGCATGGGTCTATGTGCACTTTCCACGTGTGCAATGCTTCTGCACATGTGCAGAGTGTTTTAGATGATGTCCAGGTGCCAGCACTACTACCAGTTCACCTGATCCAGGGGGAAGTGGTAGCAACCCACCACTGGTTTGCAGTAAAATGAATTGGTTCATTCAGCAAACCAGTATAGAAATGCTAAGGAAGCCAGAAATAGCCACAAGCATAAGAACATAAGAAGAGCCACGCTGAATTGGGCCAAAGCCCATCGAGTCCAACATTCTGCATTGGTTGCCGATCAGTTTCCAGTCACAATTCAAAGTGTTGGTTATGACCTATAAAGCCCTTCATGGCACCGGACCAGATTATCTTAAGGACCGCCTTCTGCTGCACCAATCCCAGTGACCAGTTAGGTCCCACAAAGTGGGCCTTCTCCAGGTCCCGTCAACTAAACAATGTCGCTTGGCAGGACCCAGGGGAAGAGCCTTCTCTGTGGCGGCCCCGGCCCTTTGGAACCAACTCCCCCCAGAGATTAGAATTGCCCCCACCCTCCTCATTCTTTCCCCCTAGGCCTTTACAATTTATGCATGGTATGTTTGTATCTATGTTTGGTTTTTATAATAAGGGTTTTTTTAGTTAATTTAGTATTGGATTGGATTGTTACATGCTGTTTTTATCATTGTTGTTAGCCGCCCCGAGTTTATGGAGAGGGTCGGCGTACAAATCCAATAAATAAATGAATGAATGAATGAATGAATGAATGAATGAATGAATGAATGAATGAATAAATACATACATACATAAACAAACAAACAAACAAACAAACAAACAAACAAATTCTGTGTCACACGGTGACCCACCAATTATACATGGGGATCTTGAGCAAAAAGAGAAAGCAAAACCCTCCCTTTCCCTTGACCCCAACAAAAGGTACCCAAGGGAATATTGCCTGCCTCAACCAACATAGAGGCAGCACTTGGACAAAGCAGACTTGTATGCAACAAGTATCAGGGCAAGGTTCTATTTAAAACCTGGTTGGGATAAACTACTGCACAAGGAAATCCACTTCACGAAGTCATGGTGTGGATATCATTAAGCCAGTGCTATCTGCACTCAGATGGAGGAAGGTGCTCAGTCCCCCTGGTTTTCTGCAGAAACAATGGAGAAAATCTGAAATATTGATGTGGGATGGGAAGACTCTTGAGAAGAAATTTCTGATTTTCTTATTATTTTTCCCCCAGATGATAATGAGGTTGATTACTGGGAAGACATCGTGGTTTTGATCAACTGGTGTAATAAAAACAGCCTGGTTTTAAAGGTAGGGAAAAACAAAAGAGATCATTGTCAGTTTCAGAGAAGGCAGACAGAGCTGTACACTTCTGTGTATTAACAATATGACTGTGGAGGTGGCTATTCATTCGATTTATTCAATTTTTTAAAATTTATTCATTATTTTAATGCTGTCCTTCTGCTTAGACTCAGGGCAGCTTTCAATCTGTTAGCAATAGCACTTTTTAACAGAGCCAGCATATTGCCCCCACAATCCGGGTCCTCATTTTACCCACCCCGGAAGGATGGGTAACTTTGAGCCCGTGATGAGATTTGAACTGCTGATCTGCAGATCCAGCAGTCAGCTTTAGTGGCCTGCAGTACTGCACTCTACCTGCTGCGCCACCTTGGCTCAGTAGTATGGTCAGTAGTATCAAGTTTCTGGGTGTGCAGCCAATGAGCATGTTAGCTTAGTTCATTGTTTCTCAACCTTGGCCGTTTGAAGATGTGTGGACTTCAACTCCCAGAATTCCCCAGCCAGCATTGCTGGCTGGGGAGTTCTGGGAGTTGAAGTCCACACATCTTCAAACGGCCAAGGTTGAGGAACACTGGCTTAGTTGCACAACAATGGGACACTGGTGAAATGGGCGCAGCGGTGTCAGCATTTTCTCTATTGCATAAGAAAAGCACATTTTCTTCCCACTGTCCTTATCACTTTCTTTTTTAAAAAAAATATTTTTTATTAAATTGCAAAGACAGACAAAACATACATTACATCTAACATTTAGTGGAGCAACAATCGCTCCTCTCAAAGTTGAAGTCATCTTTATATTTATAATAAGTAAAAAAAATTAAAATTAAAAATAAACTAACTTTATCATTATTTATTTATTTACTTAGATATATCAATTATAAGATAATAAGTAAAAACACATCTAAAATATTTAAAAATATATAGAAATTTTAAAATTATGACTTGGCATGAATTATGAAGAAAAAGAAATGGTAGAAGAGGAAAGAAGGAGTTTATCTTTATATTGTTAATAATCACTGTCTAATACAATATAACGACTAGGTACAAATATATTTAAAATAGTGTAAAAATAAGGTTATCTCTGTTTCTTTGTATCCCACCAGATAAATACCTTTTGCCAAACCTCATAATATTCTGATTCTTCTTGATTTTTCAACCTTCTCATCATCATGTCAAGCTCAGCGCATTCTAAGACTTTCTTAAATATATCAGTTTCTTTTTTCTTTTTTATAATTTTTTTATTAATTTTCATAAAATAGCCAAATAGACATACATACATTCAACATAAAAGGTGGGGATATATTTTCCCCGCTTATCTCAAAAGTATGAAGTTAAGTACATAAAAAATAATACATAATTGAATATATAATTGAATGTTAAAAAAAGATTTGTTAAACTTTTCATTAAAAAAAGTTCTTCTCATAATAATTCCTTGTATATAACCTAATTCTATTATATTTCAAAACCAAACTTAGTTTATCTAACGCTATTATAACCAAAACAATTTATACATTTGTATCTTAATATTCTATTGTTTTTTCTTATCTATCCATATATAAACTTTGTTCCATGTTTCGTTAAATTTCGTATCTTCTTGATCATTTAAGCGTCTTGTCATCATATCCATCTCGGCGCAGTCCAATATTTTTGTGATGACTTCTTCTTTGGGGATATCCTCCCCTTTCCAATTTTGCGCATATATAATCCTAGCCGCAGTTAAAATATGTATAATTAAATATAAAATTTCTTTCTTATAGATCTGATTTGTAATTCCTAATAGATAGAATTCCGGAGTAATTTCTATATCTTGTTTTACTATTTCTTTCATTATTTTCTCTATCATCTTCCAATACATTCTGGCTTTGCTACATGTCCACCATTGGTGATAATAAGACCCTATTTCAGTTAAATATATCAGTTTCTTTTGGGGTCTCAGAGTCTTTCCATTTTTGAGCAAAAGCTATCCTAGCTGCTACTAAAATGTGGATTATTAAATAATATGTGTCTTTTTTGTGTTTCTTATTTGAAATGCCTAATAAAAAAAATTCTGGTGTTTTCTTAATTTCTTGCTGGGTTATTTCTTTTAGCCATTTTTCTATTAAATTCCAGTATTCTTTTGCTTTTGGGCATGTCCACCAAACATGGTAGTACGTACCTATTTCTTCCTTACATTTCCAACAATTGGGTGACGCAGTTTGGAACATTTTTGAAATTCTATTAGGCGACAGATGCCATCTATAAAACATTTTGATTTAGAAACATAGAAACATAGAAACATAGAAGTGTGACGGCAGAAAAAGACCTCATGGTCCATCTAGTCTGCCCTTATACTATTTTCTGTATTTTATCTTAGGATGGATATATGTTTATCCCAGGCATGTTTAAATTCAGTTACTGTGGATTTATCTACCACATCTGCTGGAAGTTTGTTCCAAGGATCTACTACTCTTTCAGTAAAATAATATTTTCTCATGTTGCTTTTGATCTTTCCCCCAACTAACTTCAGATTGTGTCCCCTTGTTCTTGTGTTCACTTTCCTATTAAAAACACTTCCCTCCTGGACCTTATTTAACCCTTTAATATATTTAAATGTTTCGATCATGTCCCCCCTTTTCCTTCTGTCCTCCAGACTATACAGATTGAGTTCATGAAGTCTTTCCTGATACGTTTTATGCTTAAGACCTTCCACCATTCTTGTAGCCTGTCTTTGGACCCGTTCAATTTTGTCAATATCTTTTTGTAGGTGAGGTCTCCAGAACTGAACACAGTATTCCAAATGTGGTCTCACCAGCATTCTATATAGCGGGATCATAATCTCCCTCTTCCTGCTTGTTATACCTCTAGCTATGCAGTCAAGCATCCTACTTGCTTTCCCTACCGCCTGACTGCACTGTTCACCCATTTTGAAACTGTCAGAAATCACTACCCCTAAATCCTTTTCTTTTGAAGTATTTGCCAACACTGAACTGCCAATACAATACTCAGATTGAGGATTACTTTTCCCCAAGTGCATTATTTTACATTTGGAAACATTAAACTGCAGTTTCCATTGCTTAGACCATTTATCTAGTAAAGCTAAATCATTTACCATATTACAGACGCCTCCAGGAATATCAACCCTATTGCACACTTTAGAGTCATCAGCAAATAGGCAAATCTTCCCTACCAAACCTTCCCCTATGTCACTCACAAATATATTAAAAAGAATAGGACCCAGAACAGATCCTTGTGGCACACCGCTTGTAACCTGACTCTGCTCAGAATACTCGCCATTAACAATAACTCTCTGATGTCTACGCTTCAGCCAGCTGCAAATCCATTGAACTATCCAGGGATTAAGTCCAATCTTCACTAATTTATCTATCAGCTCTTTATGTGGAACCGTATCAAAGGCTTTGCTGAAGTCCAGGTAGGCAATATCCACGGCACCACCTTCATCCAACACCTTTGTGACATAGTCAAAGAAATCAATGAGAGTAGTCTGACATGATTTGCCTTCAGTAAAGCCATGCTGATTTGGGTCTAATAAGTTATTGTTTTTTAGGTGCTGATTTATCCTCTTTTTGAGTAGAGTCTCCATCATTTTAACTACAACTGATGTCAAGCTAACTGGCCTGTAGTTACCAGCTTCTTCTCTACTGCCCTTCTTGTGAATAGGCACAACACTGGCCATTCTCCAATCCTCGGGAACTTCTCCTGTTAACAAGGATTGGTTAAACAAATCAGTCAGGGGGGTAGCAATGACAGATCTGAGTTCTTTAAGAACTCTGGGGTGGATGCCATCTGGACCCATTGCCTTATTTATCTTTAATCGTTCAAGTTCTTCTAAGACATCGGCTTCTAAGATCACTGGAGCTGAATCCGTACAGCTGGAAGCAATGCTATATCTCTCTATAGTATTATTTTGTAAGGTGTCTTTTGAGAAAACTGAACAGAAGTAGCTATTGAAATGGTCAGCGATCTCCTTATTCCCATTAATGCATGTATTATTCCCGGTACTAAGCTTCGTGATGCCGCAGTTTTTCTTCTTCTTATCATTAATATATCTGAAGAAGGTTTTATCCCCCTTCTTTACAGATTTGGCAATTTCTTCCTCTTTTGAGGCTTTAGCAGCATATATTATCTGTTTCGCCTCCTTCTGTCTCATTTTATATACCTCCCTATCAGCTATACTTCCAGACTCTTTATACCTCCTATAGGCAGCCTTTTTTTCATTGACTATAGCCCTTACATCATTGCTAAACCATAGCGGTTTCTTCTTCCTTTTACCTTTAGTTATTTGTCTTACATACAGTCCAGTGGCTTTTAAGATGGCCTTTTTTAATACAGTCCACTGGATGCTCGCTCCTGCCATTTTATCCCTCCCCTTTAATTCATTATCTAAATATTCTCCCATTGCATTAAAATTTGTTTTTCTGTCATTTGATTTTCTTTAAAAGAAGTTGACCTTGTTATTTTCCAGTTATGTGTTCATACCTTTTCCCAAGTATTTAAGTCTATCTCTTTGTTTAAGTTTCTACACCAGCTTATCATATTGCCCTTTAATGGCCATTCTATATTTTTACAATTAATTAAAAATTTATATATTTTTCCAATTAACTTCTTTTGATTTGTTGTTAATAATTTACCTAAAATGTTATTGTCCTTTCTAAGTATATATGTTGTTTTATCTTTCTGAAACCTAGACTTTATCTGTGTATATTGCCACCAATCTATAATAATACCTGTCTCCAGCAATTCCTGTTTCGTTTTTAAATTCCACTGATTATCTGCTAATTTCCAGATCTTGCCTTCTTGTATTAAGTTTGGGTGGGTTATCACTTTCAATAGGGGGACAATTGAAAGCATCCTGTTATATTGTATTACAGTGTTGTTTTGGACAGGAAGGTTGTGCAGAAAGTGGTGAGGATGACAGAAAAGATTATTGGAAGTTCACTGTCCTTCTATCCAGTTCATGGCACATGAGCCATGCTTGACCAGGGTCTGCAATATTGTCTGGAACATTACACATCTTCTCTGGGACCGGTTTTCTTTCTTACCTTCTTGGACAGTGATGGCAAACCTATGGCATGGGTACCACAGGTGGCACATGGAGCCATATCTGTTGGCATGTGAGCCTTTGCCCTAGCTGAGCTCCAATGTGCATGTATGTGCCGGCTAGCTGATTTGTGGCTCACACAGAGGCTCTGGGGAGATGGGGAGGCATTTTTACTCTCTCCGGCTTCAGGGAAGCCTGTGGAGGGTGAAACACGAGCCTACTGGGCCCACCAGAAGTTGGGAAATATTGTAGTTAGCTCTGGTCCAGCTCCTGCCCCAAGGACTGTGGATGTGGGGGAGACATACACAGGCTGCAGGCCTGTTTTTCCCCCGGTGGAATTTGCTGATGAAGGCTCCTCTGACCAAGAAGTCATGAGTGACAGGGAGGAGGAGAGTGTGGCAGATAGCTCAGAAGGAGATAAATTATCTAGTTCCTCCTTGGATTCAGAACAAGAGTTAATGATACAGCCACGCATGTGGAGAGCGATGCATAGGCAACAACAACTGAGAGATTATTATCAAAGAAAATGAGGCCACCTGTGGTTGGGTGGGGCTGTGGTAATTAGTGAGGCTGCTATAAAGAGCAGCCTGTGGGTTCGGCTATTGTGGAGGATTATCTGATCGTTGTGTTTCGTGACTGCTTTACTGACTCTAGGAAGGGAAGGAAGCTGTTTTCGTCCTCGCCAGGCATTGAATTATGGGTGTAGGCACTTGGGCATGCACAACAGCGTGCATGAACATTCTTCTGGCACCCAAGGAACAAAAGGTTTGCCATCACTGTTCTAGGAGGAGGCTTTGCAGTATCTGATATATGTGGGTGTATGTACACACACACACATTCTATTCCTTTCCTTTGTCACCTTGACATGCCAATTCATGTCATTCTCTCCCTGGGATTCAGTTTCAGGTTATTTTTTTTGTTTTTATCACTCGGTGATACTGTTTTATGAGCAATAAACACTGGTTTATTATTCAGCATTTTATTTGCTCACACTTTCACACCATCCCATCAAGCCAGAGCCAAGGAATAAACAAAGGAGAGAACAAAAGTGATGGATCTATTTATTTATTTATTGTTATTATTTTATTTATTTATTTTGTCCAATACACAATGAGGGTTTTAGTGGGTGTGTGTGTGTATATATATATATATATACACACACACAAAGTGAAATACATGATGAAGGTTATAGAGGAGATACTCATAGTAAAATATATCTAAGAAAGAATAGAAAAGAAGATATAGTAATAGAACATATCAATGAAAGAATAGAAGAAGAGATATAGGAATAGAAGAAAGGTATAGGAGATATAGGAGAGCAATAGGACAGGGGACGGAAGGCACTCTAGTGCACTTGTACTCGCCCCTTACTGACCTCTTAGGAATCTGGATATGTCAACCATAGACAATCTAAGGGTAAAGTGTTGGGGGTTGGGGGATGACACTATGGAGTCCGGCAATGAGTTCCACGCTTCGACAAAGTCATATTTTTTACAGTCAAGTTTGGAGCGGTTAATATTAAGTTTAAATCTGTTGTGTGCTCTTGTGTTGTTGTGGTTGAAGCTGAAGTAGTCGCTGACAGGCAGGACGTTGCAGCATATGATCTTGTGGGCAATACATAGATCATGTTTAAGGCGTCTTAGTTCTAGGCTTTCTAGGCCCAGGATTGAAAGTCTAGTCTTGTAGGGTATTCTGTTTCAAGTGGAGGAGTGAAGGATTCTTCTGGTGAACTATCCAGATCACAACTGAATTCTCTGACCAGAGGCAAACATTTCTCCCAGGTTTCAGCTGGAGAAGGTAGGGACAGTACCTGGGGATTTTTGATATGTGTAAACTATGCTAAAATGAACCTTTGCATTTTTCTCTAACAGTTGAAGGATAAGAGTTCAATAGCAATCCTGTTCAAGCATTAGCCTTTTAGCTAATTATATGTACACACCTAGGAAATGTGTGCTGAAGTCCAGACTTGAAGAGAATATTATCTAGAATGCACATGGGGAGCATGTTACACCACTCAAAAATCATTTACAGCTGCATTGTTGTCTGTCTCAGCCTTCCCAGGTGAACTAGAGAGGAGAGATAACCAGATGAAATAATTCTACTTTATTGTAAAGCTACATTAACAGAACCTTGTCTGAAAATACAAATGCCCTGATGTCTGTTTTGCAGCCTGAGAAGTTAGGCAGGTTACTTTCTGAATATAAGCAATGACCAGACAGAGGTGGAGGGTGGGGTCAAATGCATCAGAAAGAGACATATGTCCAGCCTTTCCCCCGCCCCAAAGTCCATTGACTCAGAATAGAATAGAATAGGATAGAATGGAATGGAATGGAATGGAATAGAATAGAATAGAATAGAATAGAATAGAATAGAATAGATAATTTTATTGTCCAAGTGTGATTGGACCCACAAGGAATTTGTCTTGGTGCATATGCTCCTCAGTGTACACAAATGAAAAGACAAGTTCTGGCTACAAATAAGCCATCAAATCATGTTAGGAACCAGTCAATATAAATTGTAAGGTTACAAGCAACAAAGTTACAGTCATACAGCCATTTGTGGGAAGAGATTGGTGATGAGAACAGTGAGAAGATTAATAGTAGTGTAGACGTAGTAAATAGTGTGACAGTGTTCAGGGAAATATTTGTTACGTCATCATGCCTCACAAGGACAATGTGAGTCCTAATATGTGTTGTGTAACAGGAATTCCCAACCCCAGTTCATGGACTGGCACCAGGCCATGGTATGCCAGAAACCACGCCACACAAAGAAGTGAAGATCCGGCTCCTTATAAGGAGGCACTTGTGCACCCCCTCCTCAAGAAGCCTTCCCTGGACCTAGCCATGCTTAATAACTACCGTCCAGTCTCCAACCTTCCCTTTATAGGGAAGGTTGTCGAGAAGGTGGTGGCACTCCAACTCCAACGGTCCTTGGAAAAGCCAATTATCTAGGTCCTCAACAGTCTGGATTCAGGCCCAGCTACAGTACGGAAACTGCTTTGGTCGCGTTGATGGATGATCTCTGGCAGGCCCGGGACAGGGGCTTGTCTTCTGTCCTGGTGCTTCTTGACCTCTCAGCGGCTTTCAATACCATCGACCATGGTATCCTTCTGCGCCGGCTGGAGGGGCTGGGAGTAGGAGGCACTGTTCTCCAGTGGTTCTCCTCCTACCTCTCCGGTCGGTCGCAGTCGGTGTTAGTGGGAGGTCAGAGGTAGACCTCTAGGTCTCTCCCTTGTGGGGTGCCTCAGGGGTCCGTCCACTCCCCCATGCTATTTAATATCTACATGAAACCACTAGGTGAGATTATCCAAGGACATGGGGTGAGGTATCATCAACATGCCGATGATACCCAGTTATACATCTCCACCCCATGTCCAGTCAACGAAGCAGTGGAAGTGATGTGCTGGTGCCTGGAGGCTGTTGGGGCCTGGGTGGGTGTCAACAAACTCAAACTCAACCCAGACAAGATGGAGTGGCTGTGGGTCTTGCCTCCCAAGGACAATTCCATCTGTCCGTCCATTACTCAGAGAGGGTTCACAACTTGGACATCCTCCTCGATCCACAGCTGATATTGGAACATCATCTTTCGGCTGTGGCGAGGAGGGCGTTTGCCCAGGTTCGCCTGGTGCACCAGTTGCGGCCCTATTTGGACAGGGAGTCACTGCTCACAGTCGCTCATGCCCTCATCACCTCGAGGTTCGATTACTGCAATGCTCTCTACCTGGGGCTACCTCTGAAAAGTGTTTGGAAACTTCAGATCATGCAGAACACGGCCGTGAGAGCCATCGTGGAGCTTCCTAGATTCGCCCATGTTTCTGCAACACTCCGTGGCCTGCATTGGCTGCCGATCAGTTTCTGGTCACAATTCAAAGTGTTGGTTATGATCTTTAAAGCCCTGTATGGCATTGGACCAGAGTACCTCCGGAACCACCTGCTACCGCACAAATCCCAGTGACTGATAAGGTCCCACAGAGTTGGCCTTCTCCGGGTCCTGTCGACCAAACAATGTTGTTTGGCGGGCCCCAGGGGAAGAGCCTTCTCTGTGGCAGCCCCAGCCCTCTGGAATCAACTCCCCCCGGAGATTAGAACTGCCCCCACACTCCTTGTCTTTCGTAAATTACTCAAGACCCATCTATACCGCCAGGCATGGGGGAGTTGAGACACCTTTCCCCCAGGCTTTTTTATATTTATCTACGGGTATGTATATGTTGTTTGCTTTTTAAAATATGATCAGGTTTTACGTGCTTTTTAATATTAGATTTGTTTTCGCTGGAATATTGTTTTTATTATTGTTGTGAGCCGCCCCGAGTCTTCGGAGAGGGGCTGCATACAAATCTAATAAATTGAATTGAATTGAATTGAATTAAATCTGTAGGATGCAGGCACTGTGTGAAACCTTGCCCCTTCTGGTCTGCAGAAAAATCTCTACATGGAACTGGTCCAGGGGTGGGCTACTGCCTGAACGGAGGGGGAACTCAGTGGGGTAGCGAAAATGGAGCTCCACCCCAGAGCACCCAATTTGTACTGAAAGATGTTGAAAGAAAATGCATAAGCCACGCCCACAGTGTGGTAGTAAAAGGTTTTGTAGCCCTTCACTGAACTGGTCCCTGATGCCCAAAAGGTTGGGGAGGGGCACTGTTGTACAAGAACATGTCCTTTTAGTTCTTGTATCTTAAATGGCTGGCTTCTGACCAGCATAAAGAAGTAATTCATTTGTAGCATAATTACGAGCCATGGTGCTGCAGTGGTTAGAATGCAGTACTGCAGGCTGCGTCTGCTGACTGCCGGCTGACTGCAATTTGGTAGTTTGAATCTCACCAGGCTTAAGGTTGACTCAGCCTTCCATCCGTCCAAGAGGGGTAAAACGAAGAGCCAGATTGTTGGGGGCAATATTTTGACTCTGTAAACCGTTTACACTAAAACACTGTGAAACAGTATGTAAGTCTAAGTGCTATGTCTGTTGAGAGCCATCCTGGTGATAGTTGTTACAAGGATGTGCTGAAGGTGTGCAGTTCTTCCCAAAGACGAACTGAAGAAGTTTCTTGGATGAGAAGCAAAGCATCTTCAAGGAAAAAAAACAACAAAGAAAGTCCAGTTGCCTCTTGAAAAAGTACCTGTAATGACCAGGTTGTGGGAACATCCAAACACCAATCCATATAGTCATATTCATATGATGCTTATTTTATATCAGTGGTTCTCAACCTTTCTAATGCTGCGACCCCTTAATACAATTCCTCATGTTGTGGTGACCCCCAACCCTAAGTCTAGCGCCAATTCTCCCAACAGAGCTTGAAACTGATTGATAGGAAGGTCAGAGGGACACTCCCACTGTAAACACCTGATTGGTTAGATTGTAAAAATATGTTCCAAAGTGCCAGAATAGAAGCTTTTTTTAAGACTGTGGGAAATCTTTGGTGACCACCATGAAACATATTGTCTCTCCTAGATCTCATATATTGTATCCACTATTCTTCTATTCTATTCTTCTTATACTACTTTCATAATATCCTTCTATTCTTTAATTGATATATTCTATTTCTAAATTTTCACTTCTATTTTTTCTCTAATATATTTTACTCAAGTATAACCTCTATAACCTTCATTGTGTATTATTGTGCATTGGACTAACTAACTAACTGAATGAATGAATGAACGAACGAACGAACAAACAAACAAACAAACAAACAAACAAACAAACAAATAAAAGCAGTCATTCAACCCCCAAGGGAGTCCCGACTCCCAGCCACTGTTTTATATCATCATCATCATCAGTATCATCATCATCATCATCATCCTTCCCTGATTTGACAGGCATTCAAGCAATGCCTTAGAGAGCACACAATATGAACCGCTTAGAGAGGGTTGTAAAAGCACTGTGAATATAAGTGCTATTGCTATTTGGCCACAGCACCAACTGGGGATTGGATGTGCCACTCTTAGGAAAAGAAGATTCCAGCCCGTTTGTCACTGTTTTACCCCAAAAGAATAAAAGTTAAGGGGCCAAGCCACAGCAGCCACAAAGGAAAGTAGAATTGCCCTTTAATAATTCCTCCAATTGCAGTTTCCTCGCTGGAGCCTCATTCATGCATTGCTCCGCCAGTCTCCCATTTTCTCCCCACAGGATTTATGAGCTGCTCAAAAGTCCACTGCAATAAATTACACAACACAGAAGCCAAAATCTGTCCCCTGATCTGGTTCCAACCATTCCCAAGTAATGCACAAATAATGAGCCTTCTATCTAACGTAAGCAAAAGGAGTTTATGGTACAGTTCATTGTGGTTACTTGCACAATAACCTTTAAATGTTTGTAAGGGTGGCTTGAGGTTCTTGGCCAACTTTGTGTAGTTTAACTCTGATCTTGCTTTTCAAAGATTTTTCTTCCCACTATGCTCCTCAAATATTTTGCCTAATGACTTTTAATCCTTTGCATTTATTTGCTACTTAATTTAGTTAACTCTGTTTTACTTTGCTCCATAGTTCCTTTTCTGGAATAAACCTCTTCTAGAGAGGAAAATAGGTTTATACAGCAGCATCTCACTTCAGATCTTGAGACTCTAGACGTGGTTCTCAACCTGGGGTCAGGACCCCTTGGGAGGTTGAACGACCATTTCACAGGGGTCGCCTAAGACTATGGTCTTAGGAACTAAATCTTCTATTCTGGTTCCTTGGAACATATTTTTACAATCAACTAATCCAGTGTTTACAGTGGGGGTGTCCCTCTGACCTTAGTAGTTGTAAATTGTCTAACTGCAGTCAAGTACGGTGGAGTAAGTTGTTTTGTTGCAAGAGGAGGAGTGAAGGACTTTTCTTGTGAAATATTTCTGGACTCTCTCAATTGTATTTATGTCTGATATACAATGCGGGTTCCATACAGGTGAACTATATTTTAGAATTGGTCTTACAAAAGTTTTGTAGCAGGTCAATGTTTTTGGAAAAGAAGCTATGTAAGATTAGATTAACAACTCTTAATACTTTTTTGGCAATGTTGTTACAGTGACCTCTGGCACTTAGGTCATTGGATATGAGTACTCCAAGTTCTTTGACAGAGTGAGGGTCATCTACAAGTTCATTTCCACCAAGTTTGTATTTTGTTTTCTGATTCTTTTTGCCAATGTGGAAGATAGAGCTTTTCTTAGCAAAGTTTGGGTAAGGAAACATCTGCAAGAAAGCATGCAAACTCAGAGAGCAGAGAGGACCGCTCATTTCAACTCTGAGCTACAAATAGTCTTCTTTATTGGTAATATTATCTGCAACTTCCATCTGCCGTTCAGGGACTGCAAGTGGAAGATAATTGATCTTGGCAGCTTGAAAAGAATTGCAAACTGGTGCACCTTGAATGCAGTTTTTACAATGCCTGACACTGCTTTATAATATTGTTTTTTTCCTGTATCCGGGAAGTAATTATGTAATTTAATACTGCTCTAATCTAACAAGGCAGTTGTGTTTATTATTGCTAAGTCCAGAATAGAAATCTGATAGGGCCATAAGACTTATGAGCCATTGCTTTGATCAGGCTGTCTCTTCCTTACTGGAATGCAGGACATTCCAAGAAATAAGATCCTGGCCCAAAATCAGAGATAGCCAGATTTTTTTTCCTGATGACCTCGGGTTCTTTACTCTTTCACTGTAGCAGCTTCCAAAATGTATGGTCACCATTTAATAATATCAACTTTATCTCAGTTTAGTAATGTACAGCAAAATGAATGATGGAAGATGGATGGATTAATGTACCCCCATAGGTTTCATGGGAAATGCAATTTATTTTTTTCTGAGCTACTAAGAATGGGGAGGGGAAGGAGAGAAGAAGAATATGGAATAATTAAATTTGCTATGGGCTGTTTTTAAAAATTCAATTCCACTTGGAAATTTTCCATTTACCTTTCCAATTTAAATTAATCAAGAAGCACAGAGGTCATAGGTCCCTATTCTTTGAAAAGGTTCACTGGCAATTGAACGCTGTTTTCACAATACCTGAACTTTTGTGCAATTTACTCTGTGACCAGCCCTTCTTACATTTCCTTCTTAGCACTGAGAAAAACAATACTTGTAATTCCTAACAATGTAAACGCTTCTCTTTCTTTCTTTCTTTCTTTCTTTCTTTCTTTCTTTCTTTCTTTCTTCCTTCCTTCCTTCCTTCCTTTCTTTCTCTTTCTCTCTTTCTTTCTCACTTTCTTTCTCTCTTTTTTCTTTCTTGAAAGTGAAAGTTTTTCACATTATTATGTTTGCCATCCTCATGGGAGTGGACTTTTCTCTTTGCAAGCATGTCTTAGATGTGAAATCTAACCTGTTTGATAAAGACAAAAGTAAACATTTTTCTTAATTACCTTCCTTTAATAAAGTTGAGGGTTCACTTTTTATCAACAAACCAAGTACTTTCTCTTTTTGTATCTACGATATAAAGTAGCATCGCAACTTCTTTGCCTTAAGTTTCACTCCTAATGATTTCATGGACACAGTTGGCTATTTTTCTTGACCAAGGTAGTAATCCTCACTTAACAGCTATCTTGTTTTTGCCATCTTGCATATACCTACTTACACACTAGAGAAACCGACAGAAGAGAACCTATGGAGCTCCAGGATGAAATGTCTAAGAACTTAAAATGGTTGAAATTAATTTATGGATAAGTGAAGAAACCTTTTTTTTTTACTTCATGTTCTCATGAATAGCAAACCAAAATCTGTTCTTTGTAATTTTTTTAATTTGCCTTTCTGATCATTAGACAAAAATATTTTACTTTGATGTAAAGAAAAGACATTTTCTTTCCTTTTTTTCATTTTAATTATTTAATTTATTTATTTAGTTTCACAATACTTGTTCCAAAAGAAGTATTAGTGTATTAGTCACAAACACCCACATAGGACTATGTCATTGTATTTTTTTGTAGGTCATATTATGCGTTTACCGTTTGTCTCAATGCCTTAACATTCCCTGCTCCGACTGAGATCACTTGACCTCAACGCTTCAAATGCTTCATGTCTTTTCATGTCTTCTTTTGTTTTATGGACACACTGCACACTGACTGGGGGAAGAAAATATGTAGTTTTAGTATGTTTGTATCTGCATCAGTGGTGAGTTGCTACCAATTTGCTCCAGTTTAGGTGAACCAGTAGCAGCGGTGGAGGAAAGTTCCACCCAGTCACACAGATATCGCACAGATGATCTATGCATGCGCAGAAGATTTATTTTATTTTATTTTATTTTATTTTATTTTATTTTATTTTATTTTATTTTATTTTATTTTATTTTATTTTATTTTATTTTATTTTATTTTATTTTATTTTATTTTATTTTATTTTATTTTATTTTATTTTATTTTATTTTATTTTATTTTATTTTATTTTATTTTATTTTATTTTATTTCATTTCATTTCATTTCATTTCATTTCATATTTTTTATTTTATTTTATTTTATTTTATTTTATTTTATTTTATTTTATTTTATTTTATTTTATTTTATTTTATTTTATTTTATTTTATTTTATTTTATTTTATTTTATTTTATTTTATTTTATTTTATTTTATTTTATTTTATTATTTTATTTTATTTTATTTTTTATTTTATTTTATTTTATTTTATTTTATTTTATTTTATTTTATTTTTATTTTTTATTTTTTTTTATTTTTTTTATTTTATTTTATTTTATTTTATTTTATTTTATTTTATTTTATTTTATTTTATTTTATTTTATTTTATTTTATTTTATTTTATTTTATTTTATTTTATTTTATTTTATTTTATTTTATTTTATTTTATTTTATTTTATTTTATTTTATTTTATTTTATTTTATTTTATTTTATTTTATTTTATTTTATTTTATTTTATTTTATTTTATTTTATTTTATTTTATTTTATTTTATTTTATTTTATTTTATTTTATTTTATTTTATTTTATTTTATTTTATTTTATTTGACTTGTATGCCGCCCCTCTCACAAAATACAATACAAAAACAATACGTATACAAATCTAATAGTTAAAAACTATAAGCTAAAATCCCATTAACTTAAAAAACAGACAATTTACTCAACACTTCATGGTCAGAAAGCGGGGGGGGCATATACTAGTTGCCCCATGCCTGGCGACATAGATGGGTCTTAAAACTCTTGCGAAAGGTGAGGAGGGTGGGGGCAATATGAATCTCCGGGGGGAGTTGATTCCAGAGGGATGGGGCCACCACAGAGAAGGCTCTTCCCCTAGGCCCTGCCAGACAACATTGTTTGGTTGACGGGACATGGAAAAGGCCAACTCTGTGGGACCTGATTGGCCCCTGGGGTTTGTGCAGCAGAAGGTGGTCCAATAAGTATTCTACTCCAATGCCATGTAGGGCTTTATAGGTCATTGCCAATACTTTGAATTGTGTACGGAAACCAATCATCAGCCAGTGCAGGCCGCGGAGTGTTGGAGAAACATGGGTGTATCTGGGAAGACCCATAACTGCTTGCGCAGTCACATTTTGCACAATTTGAAGTTTTCAAACACTCTTTAGAGGTAGCCCCATGTAGAGGTTCTGGGCATGTGCAGAAGCACTGTGCATGAGTAAAGCAAGCACATGCGCACTTTTGTGCTCACAGTTCTGAACTGGTAACAAAGGTAAATGACACCCACTACTGACCTGTATGTAGCATTATATAGTGTTCAACCAGGGTATTCCTCTGTATTGAACTCCAAAAGAACCTGGAGCCAGACACAAAATCTTGCCACACACCAACCTTGTGAGGCTTTGCACACTTTTGTCAATGCTTGCCTTCTGAAATGTACTCAAAAGTGAAGAAGCTATAATTACACATTGGGAATTGGAGATTCTAATTAAATTGCTACTTAAGAGGACTAAAATAGTTGATGAAGTAGATTGGGTCAGCCTATTGCCTGTCTGCTATTCTCTTATCAGTTCACTTGTATGTAATTGAGTCAAATACCTGAAGAGTAAAATCAGATTGTTTACCTCTTATTTCACCTTCATTGTGATAAACTCAATGTTTGCAATCAACATTAAAATTCTATGTCAATAATTATAGTATTTACTTTGGCTCTCTTATGGAAGGCTTTCTCTCTCTCTCTCTCTCTCTCTCTCTCTCTCTCTCTCTCTCTCTCTCTCCAAAATTAATCCCCGGATTTTCTAAAATGGAAGATATAGTCTTCCATTTAAAAAAAATCTATCGTTTGTGTGTGTGTCTGTATGTGTGTGTGTGTGTAGACTCTATAGAAAGAGACTATATACAGTAGATAGAGAGATAGAGAGATAGAGAGATAGAGAGATAGAGAGATAGAGAGATAGAGATAGAGAGATAGAGAGATAGAGAGATAGAGAGATAGAGAGATAGAGAGATAGAGAGATAGAGAGATAGAGAGATAGAGAGATAGAGAGATAGAGAGATAGAGAGATAGAGAGATAGAGAGATAGAGATAGAGAGATAGAGAGATAGAGAGATAGAGAGATAGAGAGATAGAGAGATAGAGAGATAGAGAGATAGAGAGAGAGAGAGAGAGAGAGAGAGATAGAGAGATAGAGAGATAGAGAGATAGAGAGATAGAGATTTCTTTATATATATAGCCTTACATTTTAGAAAATCCAGTGATTTTCTCTATCATCTGTCCATCTGTCCATCTGTCCATCTATCCATCTATCCATCTATCCATCTATCCATCTATCCATCTATCCATCTACCCATCTACCCATCTACCCATCTACCCATCTACCCATCCATCCATCCATCCATCTATCATTTATCTACCTGCCTACCTAACCTACCTATCTAACAACCATATTTTTTGAGTATAAGATGCACCGCCCCCCGCCCCCAAAAAGAGGCTGAAAATTTGGGTGCATCTTATTTCCAAATGTAGGTTCTTTTAACCTTTCCCCCCAGCCCTAATGAGATGCCAGCGATCTTCCCGGCTTCAGGATTTTTTCATTGCTACTCTGAAGGTTTTTTCTCCCCTAGCCCTAAGTCTTTGCAGGCTTGTTTTCTTTGCTACTCCCTCCGAAAAAGCTTCTTTTTTCTACCCTAACCAGGGGATAAAATGATGTGCTGAAGCTGACCGGACTAAGGATGCTAGCCAGATGAATACCTGGTAGATAGATCCCCCCCCCCTATTTTCCTCCCCAAAAACTAAGGTTCATCTTATACTCTGGTGTGTCTTATACTCCAAAAAATACAGTATCCATCTATTCATCCATGCATCCACCCACCCACCCACCCACTCACTCACCCACCCATCCATCTATCTCTAGATTTTCTAGAACGTGTTATCCATCTAAATTTGAGAAGGGCAGGAGAATAGTTTGGTAAGAAATTGATAATCCTGTTTTCTAAACAACATCAAAAGGGAGCAAATGGGACTTTCCCACTTTGAATCAGTTACAACTAGAAAGAGGAACTGGAATACTCTAGGGGTTTTTTTTACTGTGTTTTTTTAGCTTGAATGTAAAGGAATTCCAAAGCACACTGATTTGAAGCTCTTTGATCTCAAGGAAAAGTAACCTAATAACCTAATAACCCAGTTTAGTCTCTCAGTTTAAGATACCTTGTCTTTCGTAAACTACTCAAGACTCACTTATACCGCCAGGCATGGGGGAGTTGAGACACCTTTCCCCCAGGCTTTTTTATACTTTGTTTTATGTTTCGTATGAATGTGTTGTTTGGTTTTTTAAAATAATGATAGGGTTTTATATGTTTTTTAATATTAGATTTGTTCCACTACTATATTGTTTTTATTACTGTTGTGAGCCGCCCCGAGTCTTCAGAGAGGGGTCGCATACAAATCTAATTAATAATAATAATAATAATAATAATAATAATAATAATAATAATAATAATAATAACTGCAGTTTAATGTTTTCAAATGTAAAATAATGCACTTGGGGAAAAAGAATCCTCAATCTGAGTATTGCATTGGGAGTTCTGTGTTAGCAAAAACTTCAGAAGAGAAGGATTTAAGGGTAGTAGGGTGCTTGGCTGCATAGCTAGAGGTATAACAAGCAGGAAGAGGGAGATTGTGATCCCCTTATATAGAGCACTGGTGAGACCACATTTGGAATACTGTGTTCAGTTCTGGAGACCTCACCTACAAAAAGATATTGACAAAATTGAACGGGTCCAAAGACGGGCTAAAAGAATGGTGGAAGGTCTTAAGCATAAAACGTATAAGGAAAGACTTAATGAACTCAATCTGTATAGTCTGGAGGACAGAAGGAAAAGGGGGGACATGATCGAAACATTTAAATCTGTTAAAGGGTTAAATAAGGTTCAGGAGGGAAGTGTTTTTAATAGGAATGTGAACACAAGAACAAGGGGACACAATCTGAAGTTAGTTGGGGGAATGATCAAAGGCAACATGAGAAAATATTATTTTACTGAAAGAGTAGTAGATCCTTGGAACAAACTTCCAGCAGACATGGTTGGTAAATCCACAGTAACTGAATTTAAACATGCCTGGGATAAATATATATCCATTGTAAGATAAAATACAGGAAATAGTATAAGAGCAAACTAGATGGACCACGAGGTCTTTTTCTGCCGTCAGTCTTCTATGTTTCTATGTTTCTATAATAAATTTTTCAAGTCCTATCAAGGACTAGAATCCTGAGACAGAACCAGAATCATAGTTAAAGAAGAGCCAAGAATTTCTAGAGGTGGGCCCACAGGTTCTGGAGATCCACTAAGCTACTCCAGGATAAAACAAGTCCATTAGAGACATTTTTGCCTTTCCTCGTGTAAACATTTCTCCTGAATAGATCCTTAATGTTATTGGCAGCCAAATTACAAGGCTATGTTCTCTCAACATGTTTAAACAGCACAGTTATAAATCTACATCAGAGGTAGGTTCCTACCAGTTCTAACCAGTTCTTTAGAACCATTAGTAACTGGTGAGGGTTACAAGGGTGGTGTTGGTATTTGTGCACTCATGTGTGGAGGGAGGGCATTGCATTATGGGTATGGGTACGTGTGCCCTTTTGGCACTCGAGCAAAAAAAGGTTCCCCATCACTGGTATAGGACCTCCTGTTTGGGCTGCAAAAGAAGACCTCCAAGTTCTTCTAAAGACTAGAAGACTTCCAGGTTCTTCCAGTTCTGTTCTGATTGATTGAAAGCAAAGCATGTTCTTTGCCTACCGAAGAGCAAGCTACTGACCTCAGACTGAAGCTTACTCCCTTGTTTGCTTAATCCCCTCTCTCAAATATCTGAACAAAAAAGCACAATATGATTTTCACAATTTCCTTGTTTCCCAGACAATTTGGCAGCAAAAACCACCCTCCGAGATGGGCTGTTTGCTCCTTAAGCATGGCATGCATGCCAGGAAACCGGCAGAATGTTTGGCAATGGTGCCACTGATCCAAACAAGGAAAAGAGAGATACGCCCTCTGCAAAGGACTTCTGACCTCTATTCCTCCTGTGTTTTCAGTTGTGCTAATTTGTTGCTAGACTCATTTTGCTAACTTTGCAAAAAATAAAGAAGAAAGGACAAAAAATATTTTTTTTATCATACCGGAGGTCATAAATTCATGTCATATAGTGACTTATGTGTTTTTAGGTGGAAATAGGGCATTGGGCAACAGTGTTCAGCTCTCTCCCTTAAAACACTGGCAAGGAACCAGGAGAGCCTTAAGCTTGTCATGAACGTTCTTGAGAAGTTACTTGGAATCCAGACTTAGAAGTTGTACATGGAGAAGGTCCTGGGTTCAGTGTTCCCACCATTTATATGGGCCTGAGATTTAACCCTTGCTCAAATATAAGAGAGCTATGACTAGACCTTCCAATTCAAGCCAACTTGAGAGGCTACCATAAAGAAGATGGGGGTCAACCTATTCTCCAAAGCACACAAAGACAAGGCAAGAAACAATGGATGGTAAGTGTTGTGAGTGTTCCTTGTCCACCTCAGGTCATGTCAGGTTCTGAGTATGATTAGCCAGGCCCCTCTGGATACCCTGGGTCAGGGGGGTTGCCAGCTGATGCAGAGAGTGAGGAAGAAAGTGACCTGCGTGAACCCAAGGATCCACTAGAGGGGGCTAATATGACAATGGAGGAGTGGTCCCAGTCAGAGGATGAGAAAGACATTAGGGTGGATAGTCAGTGGATAGATCCTCGCTATAGAAGATTGCTGAGAAGGCAAGAGGAGTTGCATAGTAAAAGGTATTAGCTTACAGCCTTGGCCTCTTTGGGGTGTGATGTCACTTCCAGGCAGTATTAAAGCAAAGGATTTGGGGTAATTGGGGGTGGGGTTTCAACACCATTCAACGGAAGAGGTTGTAGAGTGCGGGGGGTGCTTGAATAAGGCTTCAAAACCACAATTTCTTCCTCAATATCACTCAATATCTCTCATCAATCTCAGTATCACTCTTATCCATTTGGCTAAATAATGGTACTTAAGGTACTTAAAAGAAAAGTGGAATTGTTAGGGAGATTTTTGTTTCTCTCTCTCTCTCTTCTTCTCTCTCTTTTATGTAGCCACTTGGTTTCTTTGTTAAGATTTGTGCCTTCCCTAATTTAACTGAGATTTTATGGTGGGAATGACTTGTGGGTGTGTAAACCTGAGAGTCCAGTTATCCCCTCTTTGTACTTGTTTTTGTGCGTGTGTTTCCTTGTCTGCCCTCGAGGTAATTGCAACTTTAAACGTCTCTGATCCCTAGAGGTATAAATTTTAAATGGTTAGAAAGGCGTTTAAAGCACTGAAAAGTAAAGAAAATGTCTTTCCCCAGTTTGATCTGGCCAACTAGGCTGGGAGAGTTCAGTTTTCTTTTCTCTCCATACTTTTAAGAAACCCTAAGTTTAAGAGGGAATGTTTTAAGTTAATTTACAGGAAAATTTAGTTCTTACCTTTACTGTATGTAAATGCAAACAGTTTTTTTTTAAATATTGCTCCTTTGTAATGTTTAATGGATGCCAATTCTCTGCTGAGATGGAAATACCCGCAGCTAAAAAATATTAGAAAAACCTTCATAGATGATTACAAGAAATAACAGGAATAATGGTTGAATTCAACTCGGAACTATTCTTACTGTTCTGCCGGCGTGTCCCAACCGCCTGTAATTACAGGGTAATTAGTCCAGAAGGACACACACCACACGATAGAAGGAAAACCAAAAGGCTTTATCAACAGAAAAGCAGAAAAAAATCCCTTTTTAAATGTCAAAGGGATTTTCTGGTACACACAAGGCACAGGTTAAATGCAATCCAATTTCTCACCCAATAACTGGGAAATTGTGTCCAAATTCCAAAGTCCAGAAAGTCCACACACAGTCTTGAACAGGGAAACAGCAAAACCATGATCTTGATGAACTATAAATCCAATAAACTTCCACTAGGCTAAACCAGCACGCTGTTCTTTTTATCTGTAGCACTAATTACAGCAGCCCCACCCAACCACAGGTGGCCTTAATTATCTCCTGTAATAATCCTTCAGTTGTTCTCTCCTATGCATCACTCTACGCATGCGTGGATCTGTCATAAGTTCTTGTTCAGAATCCAGGGATGATAAGGATGATTGATCTCCTCCTGGGCTGTCTGCCAAACTCCCCCCTTCCCTGCTACTCACGCTTCCTTCGTCAGAGGAGCCTTCGTCGGGAGATTCTATCGGGAGCAAAACAGGCCTGTAGCATGTGGATGTTTCCCCCACATCCACCTCCACATTCCTTGTTTTTTATTATTGCTGTGAGCTGAGTCTACAGAGAGGGGCGGCATACAAATCTAATTAATAATAATAATAATAATAATAATAATAATAATAATAATAACCTCCTTCAAATAACTAATCCCTTTAGAATGCCTTTTCTGTGAGGGAGGGGACCCTGTTCTCAATATCTTTCCGCCCTGCACAAAATGACTCTACAACCTGTGAAAGCAGAGAGCATGGTCTTCCCTCCATTTGAGCCAGAATTGGGTTTGAATCCAGTCCTCCACTGAAAGGCATCACAGCAACCAGAATGGAGTAGATCTTCCCAAGCCTGACTGACCAGCCGTACTTTGTGCTCAAAGCAATTGGGGTTTTTTTCCATATGAAATAAGTAGAAATTTTCTGACAGTGAGAACAATCAATCAATGGAACACCCTACCTTCAGAAGTTGTGGGAGTTTCATCGCTGGATGCTCTCAAGAAGAGGCCATCCTATATGGCAGTGATGACGAACCTTTTTTCCCCTTGCTTGCCCGAAAGAGCATGAGCACACGCTATTGCACAAGCGTGTGTGCCCACACTCATAATTCAATGCCTAGGGAGGGCGAAAACAACTTCCCTCACCCTCCCTCCCAGAAGCCCTCTGGTGGCTGGAAACAGCCTGTTTCTGGTGGGCTCCGTAGGCTCGTGTTTTGCCTGCCTAGGCTCCAAAGGCTTCCCTGGAGCCATGGCAGGGTAAAAATGCCTTCCCCCACCCCCCCAGAGGCTCTCTGGAAGCCAAAAACAACCTGCCAGAACCCCTGTATGAGCCAAAAATCAGCTTTCCAGCACACATATGCATGTTAGGGCAACAGCTCAAGTACCAGCAGATATGGCTCCCTGTGCCATCTATGGCACCCTTGCCATAGGTTCGCCATCACTGCTATATGGAATGAAAAGAAGCAGGAGGACACAGCATTGCTAATCAAAATTAAATATATGCATTGGGTAAATCTGAAATGCATATTAAAAAAACAATTACTCTGAGCACAATTAATTTGTGCACAGTTACTTTTGCCCAGTGGGGTGTGAACAAAGTTACAATGGACTTTATTTCAGTTTTGCTGAGATTGTAGTAATGCTCAGCCCCAACTATACCTGGATGACAGACAGAATCCTCTGGAGCATGCACCAATGCTGGAATAGCTTTGATGCCAGCCACTTGGTGTCCATCCAATACCTGGATTTACTTTGCTTGGAAGTAACATAGCCTTAACATCTCCTAGGAACTTTGATTCCTAGTGTAGAATTTGTGTACTTTGAACCCTGGACTGGACTATGACTACGGCTTTGCCAAATGAGCCGATCGAGCTACAATCAACTTGGTTCGATGTCTCTAAGTATTTTGGCATAATGGATCAATATATTGAGATACTTGCTGAAGTGAGAAAATTTAATCACCAGCTGATTCAAGGAAATTTCTATCTAATATAGAGTTCCCTCTCTCAATCTCCCAAGAACCATTAGCACTTTCGTGTATATATCAGGGTTAGGACTAGGGATATATTCTTGCTTCTTATCCTATCTTATCCTTTTTATCCTTATTGAGGATTGTCATGACAGAAAGTTGCACAGAAGGTACATCTGCCAAAGGACCTCTTGTGTTTTGCTGGAAGATTTCCTAGCCCAGTGATGGAGAACCTTTCTTTCCTTGGATGCAGAAAGAGTGTGTGTGTGCGTTATCGTGCATGCGTGAGTGCCCACACCCATAATTCAATGCCTGGGGAGGGTGAAAACAGCTTCCCCCGGCCCCCGGAGGCCCCCTGGAAGCCGGAAACGGATTGTTTCCCAACTTCTGGTGGACCCAGTAGGCTTGTGTTTCACCCACCCCAGGCTCCAAAGAAGGGTAAAAACAACCTCCCACATCCCTCTGGAGGCTCTCTGGGAGACAAAAATCCCCTCCTAGAGCCTCTGCGTGAGCCAAAAATCAACTGGCCAGCACACACATGCACATTGGAGCCGAGCTAGGGCAACAGCTCGTGTGCCAGCACATATGGCTCCTTGTGCCATCTGTGGCACCTGTGCCATAGGTTTGCCATCACTGTCTTAGCCCATCGGGTACCGAGTGGCTGATTCTGAAAGAAGAAAACAACAATCAAGTTAATCTCCATGGTTGATTGGAAATACATGTATGATATAGGTTGGTCAGTAATCAAGGAAATTGAGCAATAGCTAGATGTATTTATTTATTTATTTTGTTAGGCTTATGAGCCGCCCAACTCCAAAATGGACTCTGCAGATGTCTGTACAGTCACTATAAGGGAGAGCAGTTCCCTTGTTCAATTGCCTTGAACAAGTCCGATGTGGAAACACTGCTCAAGGGATTTGCAAATTATGGTTTACGTCTTGGCAAATAAGCCCTTATCTCACATTAGGGCAGAAAATCCAATGCAATTTCCCTTGCACTGAATGCTTGGATTCAAACCAAGAATGGAGGACTGTCTAAAGGCAGTTGGACTACAGCTCCCATCATCCCTGATCAAAGGCCATGCTACGTGGAGTTAACAGGGACAGAAGGACACAGCATGACTAATCAAAATTAAGTTATATGCATTTGGGTTATACGCATTCAATTACTTTGAACACAATTAATTTTAATGAAACCTAAGCATAACGAAAGGGCAGGGCTATGGAAAAATGGTTGCGCTTTTTTGTTCTTTATACATAAGGGCAGAGTTTCAGTCACTGGCATTTCTGAAGTGGTCAGGATCTGTCATCAATCAAATGAACAATCTTGGGCTGGATGAAGGGAATAAAAAATTGCTTTCCCTCCTCTTAAGAAAAGAACATAAGAAGAGCCATGCTGAATCAGGCCAAAGCCCATCGAGTCCAGCATTCTGTGTCACACAGTGGCCCACCAATTGTCCATGGGGATCTTGAGCAGAAAGAGAAGGCAAGACCCTCCCTTTCCCCTGACCCCCAACAAATGGTACTCAAGGGAATCTTGCCTGCCTCAAGCAACATAGAAGCGGCACATTGACATCCGTTTCAATAACCACCGATACACTTGGCATCCATGAATCTCTCTAATCCTGCCTTGAAGCTATCCAGGCTGACAGCTGTCATTACCTCTACTGCAAGTGAATTCCATAAACCAATGACCCTCTGGGTGAAGAAATATTTCCCTTTATTTTTCCTCACTTTCTTACCTATGAGCTTTAGGGAGTGCCCCCTCGTCCTAGTATTGTGTGATAGAGAAAATAATTTTTCTCTATCCACCTTTTCTATCCCATGCATGATTTTATACACTTCGATCAAGTCACCCCTTAAACACCATCTTTCAAGGCTGAGGAGACCCAGGCGTTGCAACCTGGTTTCATACGGAACGTGCTCCATTTCCTTGATCATTCTCATTGCCCTTTTTTGCACATTTTCCAGTTCCATTATATCCTTCTTGAGGTGTGGTGACCAGAACTGTGGTCTCACCATCTGATGCCCATTCATTTCATGTGGCTTAAAGTTCCCCAGGCAAATGTCTGGATGGGGGATTATTTCCAAAACCAGAGGTGGTGTGCATGAAGCAGAAAGTCCTCTCATGTCCTTGTGATGGGTTTCCATCAGCATCTAACTGATCAGGATGGAAACAGAATGCTTAGTCTTGGGTCTGATCCAATTATGTTCTTCTTAAACAGGTAGTCCTCAATGTACAATTATTGGAAATTGCAATGGCACTGAAGAAAAAAAACACTCTCAAACAGACAAGGAATAATGGCTGGAAACTGATCAAGGGGAGATTCAACCTAGAAATCCTAGACTACTGCTCATCTGTCTGGAACCCATACCACATCTCAGACATCAACACCCTTGAAAATGTCCAAAGATTTTCACCAGAAGAGCCCTTCACTCCTCCACTCGAAACAGAATACCCTATGAAAATAGACTAACAATCCTGGGCCTAGAAAGCCTAGAACTATGGCGCCTGAACCACGATTTGAGTATTGCCCACAATTGCTGCAACGTCCTACCGGTCAATGACTACTTCAGCTTCAACCGCAACAACACAAGAGCACGCAACAGATTCAAACTTAATACGAACCGCTCCAAACTTGACTGTAAAAAATATGATTTCAACAATCGAGTTATCGAAGCGTGGAACTCATTACCGGACTCAATTGTGTCAACCCCTAACCCCCAACATTTCTCCCTTAGGC
Source organism: Erythrolamprus reginae (assembly GCF_031021105.1). Taxonomy (NCBI): domain Eukaryota; kingdom Metazoa; phylum Chordata; class Lepidosauria; order Squamata; family Dipsadidae; genus Erythrolamprus; species Erythrolamprus reginae. Next base: position 14,674,670 of record NC_091960.1, read on the forward strand.
TCTCCACGATTGACCTCTCCAGGTTCCTAAGAGGCTAGTAAGGGGCGTACATAAGTGCATGGTGTGCCTTTCGTCCCCTGTCCAATTGTCTTTCCTTTCTTTCACCTATCATATATATTCTCTTCCTTTCATATATCCTCTCCTCTAAGTTCACTTTTACCCTTATATATATTACCACATGTCTATTTTTCTTCCTATGTATTTGTGTATTGGACAAATGAATAAATAAATAAATAAAATAAATAAATAAGGAGAAATTTTCTGACAGTAAGAACCATTAACCGATGGAACCAAAGTTTCCTTCGGAAGTTGTTGGAGCTTCATGACTGGAGGCTTTCAAGAAGAGATTGGATTGCCATCTGTCAGAAATGGCTTAGGGTTTCCTGCTTGGGCAAGGGATTGGGCTAGAAGCCCAACAAGATCCCATTCCAACTCCTTTAATCTGTTAAATCTGTTAATAGAAAACAGGAAATTCCACCATCTCTCTCTTTCTCTCTCTTTGCCCCCAACACACAAGTACACACACAAACACATACACACACACTATATATATATATACAGTATCAATAAAATAAAATATGCAATATCAATAAAATTAACTGCCTTGGAAATGGCCCTGGGTTGGGCCGAGAGGCAAATAAGGAGCTGTGATGTTCCTTCAATACACCAGGGTGATTCGACACAAAAATATGTAACCCTTCCCTGGTGCAGAGCTGAAGGGATTGGATGCTGTAGCCTAGAGGATAATTCTCTGCCTTACAAGGCAAAGGTTGCAGGTTCAAGTCCCAGTGGGTATGGCTAGCTGATGAGGCCAAAATAAGGCCAAAATAGATCTATCCTAGTCTCCCTTAATTTTCAAATTCACCAAAAAATCATGTGACATATATATACATACATACATACATACATACATACATACATATATATATATGATCTATAGTAGTCTCCATTCCTTTTCATTATCAGCAAAAATATGTTACAAACATACATATATATGCATATACATGGACATGGACATATACATATGCATATGCATATGCATATACATATACATATACTGTACATACACATATACATATACATACACATACACATATACATGTATATCCTTATTACTGAATAAATATAAGAACATGACTCAGGAGACTCCAAAGCTATCCTGAAGGCTACTGATTTATACCTGCTCAATATCTTAGTATACACTTTATAGCTATGGCAAAGAGCTCTGTTTGTTCAGTGGATAACTTGTTCCCAGAGTTGCACATCCTTCTTCAAGAGACTGCATTCAAGATACTAAGAAACTGTGGCATTTGAAGCTAATCACATTCTTCCCATCCTTTTGCAGGCTTTTTATGAGGCTTTCTCATTAATACTAAAGAAAATATTAATTTCAAATTGACTCACCTGATTAGTGGATCAACATTTTATTAGCAATGCCAAAGTCTTTATGACCAGTTTGGAATGGACTGTTAATTGTGTATTAAGAATGAAGACTTAACTTAATTAGGGGAAAGTTGAAGGTGATTCAAGGAAATTGCCATTCTGGCTCCATTTCTTTAATGGCTGGTTGAAAAATATTGACCGGGTTCGTATCCCCCAAAAATTCCTCAGGTTTGTAAACAGCAAAATGGTACCTCTGTCAAGGCCTTGGTTAATGTTTGTCTTTAGGGAGCTGACCAAGCTAAGTCCAAGATAAGAGATATTTTTGCTATCAACATTTTAACATTGATTATTTATTATTGCTGCTCTTGCAATATCTGCAAACTGCCTGGAGCCAATGGGGATGGAGGGTGAAATCTGCTCATAAATAAAAAATGGATAATGAAATTAAAGAGTCTCTACGGTTCAATTTGCACACCACCCTAAATTCTAACCCAGGTTAGCAAATATAATTGCTGTGTTCACATAACATGCCATGCCTAAGCAAATAAGCTATGTTATGGTTTAATTTAATGGCCTGATGCAGACACATTCTAGGTCAAAGTCTGGCTTCCCAAAGCACACTCAGCAACCACAAATCGTCCAACTTCATTTTCAAGTGTGTCATTGCCATTTTCTCTGGAAATGGCCTTGGGAGACAGAAGGGAGAGTCCCAGATTGTACAAGAGGTGTGTAAAAGGTATTTGAGCGCAGAAGGTGGGAGTATGTGAGAAACTCTTCTGAAGAGACCCTCCCTAGTTTTCTGGAAAGGAAAAGGAAAAGAAGGGATAAATACTTTCACTCTTGCAAGATTCTGTTAATGTAACTTTGCAATAAAGATAGAGCTATTAGCAGAGATGGGTTTCAGCAGGTTCTGACCAGTTCTGGAGAACCAGTAGAGGAAAATTTGAGTAGTTCCGTGTTCTGCCGGGCTCTCTGGTAGGAGCCTCCTGAAAATTCAAGGATACAAATTGCAGACGCACACACGTTTGAAAATTCAAAACAATGTTCTTTATCACAAAATTCAAAATAAACTAAGCACTCTTTTTGTATTGCAAAGAGCACTCGTCCCAAAACAACCGAGTAGTCTGTACAATTTCCCTGAAGCAGTCATTAAGTACTTAGCTAGCAGCTGTGAAGAAACTTCACAGCCCTTCTTCTTCCAACGAAATGAGACACACACACACACACACACACACGTTGCTCTGCTGTGGTTTCAAAGGCGTGAAAAATCAACAAAGTCCAGAAAACAGCAACACACGATTCCTGAAGAACTGCTATCAGATACTCTTTCACAACAGCCAAACCCACACACTGCTATTTACAGCAGCAGCCCTAATTACTGGAGCCCCACCCAACCACAGGTTGCCTCATTTTCTCTTGTAATAATCCTTCAGTTGTTGTCTCCTATGCGTCACTCTACGCATGCATGGATGTGTCATTAATTCTTGTTCAGAATCCAAGGATGATACAGATGATTGATCTCCTCCTGGGCTGTCTGCCAAACTCCCCTCTTCCCTGTCACTCATGCTTCCTTGGTCAGAGGAGGCTTCATCAGCAGATTCCATCGGGAGCAAAACAGGCCTGAGGCATGTGGATGTCTCCCCCACATCCATTTGCACATTCCTTGGGGCAGGAGCTGGGCCAGAGATAACCACAACAATTCCGAGAATCGGTAAATACCACCACTGACCCCGCTCCATCTATTCTTCGCCCCCCAAGTCCCAACTGCTCTGGAAGAAATGGGGATTTTGCTGTAGCCTTCCCTTGCCACACCCACCAAGCCATGCCACACCCACCAAACCAAGCCCACAGAACCAGTGGTTTTGGCTACTAGTCCTGATTGTGCTTCTTATCTGGAGTACCTTGTAAGGCTGGAACAATTATGATGGGTTAACATAACCATATCAAAAGCCTTTCCATTTACAGTGGTACCTCTACTTACAAACTTAATTCGTTCAGTGACCAGGTTTTTAAGTAGAAAAGTTTGTAAGAAGAAGCAATTTTTCCTATAGGAATCAATGTAAAAGCAAAAAATGTGCGAAACCACAGGGAGGGTGGAGGCCCTGTTTCCTCCCAGGAGATTCCTAGAGAGGCCCCACGGAGGCTTCTCCCTACCTTTTCCGGCCCTGTTTCCTCCCAGGAGATTCCTAGAGAGGCCCCATGGAGGCTTTTCCCTGCCTTTTCCAATTACAGTTTCAGAGGCTCAGGTTTGTAAGTGGAAAATGGTTTTTGAGAAGAGGCAAAAAAATCTTGAACACACGGTTCCTATCTAGAAAAGTTTGTAAGTAGAGGCATTCGTAATAGAGGTACCACTGTATATGTTTCTTGTGCAATGCAGCTCAAAAACATCCTCTCTTTAAAATTTTCATTTATGGAATCTACTCTCATAACCCCCCCCCCCCTCCAAATCAGTAGGACAGAAAAATTGGTTTGGGATTTTTTTTAATTATTATTTTGTTAACCAAAAAAAGTTTGTATTTCATAGTAAAAAAAAAGTCTGAAAAAATAAATATATCTACATATATCTACAATATATCTAGTCAGGCACTGGAATGCTACATAAAGAAAGTGCACACAAATATGAACCGAGGAAGATGGCAGGTAAAGTTCACTTTTCCATAACATCTTTGGTTTCAGAACTTGAGGACTGTACAAAGTGAGGCCCCTTTACTCATTTTTGTGCAAGGAAGCAGATTTTTTTTTTTGAGACTGAGCAAAATCTGTCCAAGTGCAAAAGTAAAAGAGAGCCACATGGATTTTAGAAAAATATACATTGTGCTTTAAGCGGCCACATACAAGACAAACATGTGAAGTAACATTTTCAAACAGCTATACAGAGAAATTTAAACCACAATCACCATGGAAACAAGCTAGGATAAGAGCTGCTCGGTCAGAATGTCTATCCCATCAGGTGTTTCTATGGGCATTATGGTTTAGAACCGAAGCTACATTTCCTAAAGAAAAGAGCTAAAGTGTCCGTGTTTTAGACAAGGAACGAATGCCCTTAATGAAAATAAAGGGGATTTTTTTTCTGTATGGTGATGGTACACTTATGTTTTCTGTTTTGTTTTTTGTAAAATTCTTTAAAAATCAATAAAAAATTATATTAAAAAAAAATACAAAAGTATGGGGACAATGCCCAGATTCTTAAGTGCAGTTGTGGCAAGTAACCTGGTTAAACTGTTCTTGATACCTTATGACAGTGATGGCAAACCTATGGCACGGGTGTCACAGGTGGCACGCAGAGCCATGTCTGCTGGCATGCGAGCTGTTGCCCTAGCTCAGCTCCAACGTGCATGTGTGTGCCAGCCAGCTGATTTTTGGCTTGCACAAAGGCTCTGGGAGGGCGTTTTTGGCTTCCAGAGAGCCTCCGGGAAGGGAAGGGGAGAGCATTTTTACCCTCCCGTGGCTCCAGGGAACATTTGGAGCCTGGGAAGGGTGAAACATGAGCCTACTGGGCCCACCAGAAGTTGGGAAACAGGCCATTTCTGGCCTCCAGAGAGCCTCCAGGGGGCAAGGGAAGCTGTTTTTGCTCAACCCAGGCATTGAATTATGGGTGTGGGCATTCGCGCATGTGCGATAGCCTGCACGCACCCTATTTCGGCACCTGATGAAAAAAAGGTTTGCCATCACTGCCTTATGACATTTTAAATCAGAACTTTTCAACTTAACCTCCCCTTCCTCTTTTATTTTAAAGTCTTGGGACAAAAAGGTACCCAACAGAAGGTTGCATCTGTTTCTTTTCCAGATATGTACAGATAGTCCTCAACTAATAACAGTGACTGTTTGAAATTACGGTACTGAAAAAAGTGACTGCTACCGGTGATGGCCTGCTATCAGAACGGTAAAATGCTATGTTACGGTAGCGATTTTTGGGATTTGTGCGCCGTCAATGCACACATGTGCGTGTCTGTGTGAAATTGTCCTCTGCGTATACGCAGCAAGAGGAATCCCACATGAAGACACTCATGCAAGTGAGATTTTGGCAATTTTTTTCAATTTTTTTGCTTCTGCGCATCCACAGAAGCAAAAATATCGGCGAAAATCACCGAAGTCTCGCTCACACATGTGTTCTCATGACAGCCTGGGAGGGCGCCGAAGACGGCAGACCTTCGCTGCTTACAACCATTTTTCACACAGCATCTCCCTGGTCACATGACTTACATTTGGGGTGTCTGACAACTGGCTCGCGTTTACGACAGTTGCAACGTTCCTTGGAGTCATGGGATCGCCTTTTGCAACCTGGATTCACTTAATGACTGTGTTACTAATTTAACAACTGCAGTGATTCACTTCACCACCGTGGCAAGAAAAATCGTAAAATGGGGCCCTTCATCAATTTGTCATTTAGCCACATAGATTTTGAGCTCAGCTGTGTAGTTGCGAGTTGAGGATTATCTGTACTGTCAGAAAAATAAAGAGGAATTTGGATGGACAGAACTGGGGAGGTGGGGGAAACTGTTTGATTCCCCCAAAGCAAACTAACTCTAAAATCAAATGCTGAAACAGCCCAAGCAAGTTCCAGGGAAGCGGTTTGCATTGTTACATTCAGGGTTGTACGTATTGTGTATCTCTCCCCTCCCCCCAAAATCCTTCTGGGTGCATAAATTGCCAGTTCTCCACCAGGACATTCTGGGACCCCCGTGGACAATCTTCACCCAACAAAGAGGCTCAGGAGGAGGAGCAACATCAAGGAACAGGAGAAAACTAGTGAGATAATTTCTCCTCTTTGTTATCGTCTTTAGAGTTACAGGGGGAGGAAGTTTCATTGGCAAGGATGCTCCTTGTTCATCCTGGTCCCAGCTTTCTGTAGACTTTCTCTTCTTCTCCATCAATGTTATGTGTTCTCTCCTTTGACTCCTTAAAAGAGGAGCATCTTTGGAAATGGAGGACTCCATTGACCAAGACAAGGAGCATCCTTGGGTTTCCTGCTGATCCTTTTACCTTCAGGAAACTCTTTTCCCATGGAAGACCTTGATATCTTGGAGAGAGCCTTCAATTCCGGAAAGCATAAGAACCTGTGAATTATACAACCAAATAAATAGTCAGCGTTATACCTAGGGCCCATGAATATTCACTGAAGATTGTATTTAACTTTGGGGAACTCAGCAGCCCAAGAGAAACAACGCACAACATCCTAAACCCATGCAAGCAAATATAATTCTGATGCCTGCTATACACTGAACCCATAAAAAATCATGCTATGGCTTACCAGTGGCTCTCAACCTTTCTAATGCCACAACCCCTTAATACAGTTCCTCATGTTGTGGTGACCCCCAACCATAAGTCTAACATTAATTCTCCCAACAGAGCTTTAAGCTGATTGGCAGGAAGGTCAGAGGGACACCCCTACTGTAAACGACTGATTGGTCGGATTATAAAAATATGTTCCAAAGCATCAGAATAGAAGCTTTAGTTCCTAACACCATGGGAAATTTGTCTTAGGTGACCCCTGTGAAATGGCCCTATGACCCTCAAAGGGGTCCCGACTAGTGTTGGGCAAACTCAACAAAGTTTGGGTTCGGCGAATTCACCCGAAATTTGCCGTGAAGTTCAGGTGAGTTCGCCGAACCCGAACCCGAGCAGCAGCAAGCCACTGTGGCATCCTTTTCTGTAAAAATAAACAAGGAGGTGAGGAATTCCCCACCTCCTTTTGCTTTCTTTTATTTTTACAGAAAAGGATGCCACAGCAGTGCTGCAAGCAAAAGAAGGTAGGAAATCCCACAAAAGGATTCCGGGGGCGGGGCATTGACGTCACGGAGACTCCTTCCTCCCTTTTTGGCCGGCCAGGAAATAGTCTCTGTGATGTCAAAGCCCCGCCCCCGGAATCCCTTCGTGGGATTTCCCATCTCCTTTTGCTTGCAGCGCTGAAAGCAAAAGGAGGTGGGGAATCCCACAATGGAATTCCATACTCTCCTCCCGGGCGTCATCGTTTCGCGGTGTTCAAGCGAACGCTGAACCTGAACCGAACTTTACCCAAATTTTTTAAAAAGTTCTGGTTCGGGTTCAGTATGCCGAACACTGCAAAGTTCGGCACAAACCCGAACTTTACAAGTTCAGTTCGCCTAACACTAGTCCCGCCCCCCACATTGAGAACCACTAGCTTAAGCAGTGACCTGATTTGGAAAATATACCAAGAGTGGCTTAGTTCCCATCACACATTGAGGCAAGTTGCGGCATGTTGTCAATAGTTTCCCTACTCTTTTAGATGAGATTTTTGTATTAGGAAGAACTCACTAAATCAATAGGAAATGAATTTATTAGCAAAGGGGATGTGCTTTCCCAAGGCTTGGAAAACCATTTGTTTGAAAGGGTATAGGATCTCCTGCTTCTTGAGCAGAAGATGTCCGAGATCCTTTCCAAATCTATTATTCTGTTAAAACAGATATTCTAAACTGGAGAGAGATGGATTTCTGACCGAGAATTAGCCAAAGAACTCCTCCATGTCCAGAATTTCAAGAGGAGGGTGAGCAGTGACTGTGAAAACTCTGGTCCAAAGCATTTTGTGGATGTTCGCATTTGCCCAATGGGACTGGATATGCAGCAAAATCGTTCCACGAAACAGATATTAAAACATTCACGAGCAAACTTTTTACCTGAAAACTTTCCAAAGCTGAACTTGTCCAGCTTGGGATTTCTGTGCTGGCGAAGCTTTGCCAATATTCCTGTGCCTTTGGGCAGCTGCATTTTCATGGAATTTCTGGAAAAAAGAAAAGACCAATATTAGTCCCATAAGAGAGTACTGAGAATGGCAGAATAAAGAGAGAAGGTATTAATATTTCTTAAACATGTAAATTGCTTTTTGAAAAGCTTTTATTTTACTCTGCAAGCTTTCACACATTTTTCTCCTCTTTGTTTGTGTGTCTATGTCTCTCTCTCTCTCTCTTTCTCTCTCTCTCTCTCTCTATCTATCTATCTATCTATCTCGCTCTCTGGGTCTCTGTCTCACTCCCTCTTGCTCCTGTGTGTATCTATTTGTGTGCATGTGTGTTTAACAAAGACAGAATCCAATTCTTAGAAAAGTTTATAGCTTTGATTTACGTATACAAGAATTTCCATGCATCCAGTTTAATTATCATAGTGGTAAAAAGATAATTATTTTTACTACATTGCCATTCCAGTTATTGTATTGTTATATACTACATATTTAAATGACATTGCTTTCTTCATTCATTTCTTAATTAAAATAATGGTGGCATAACTAAAAATTAGAAAGGGGATAATCAAAGCAAGACTTTAATTTAATATAAATCTGTATACTACTCTTAGAACTATATAGTAGAATTCTTTATTGACCAAGTATAATTGGACAAGCAAAGAATTTGTCTGTGTTGTTTGTTAATTTGTTAAACACAACAAATCTCATTATTGATATTTTATTGGCAATAAAAGGAGTGAAGTTTGGAATTTGTACATTGGTATAAAATAACATTGAAATATTAAATAATCAAAGAACAAAGGATTATAATTTAACAAAATATGTGTATTATTACTACAAGTTTATAAAAGTGCAATTGTACTAAATATGAAGAATATTGCTTTATCTTATTTATACTAAAATTTAAGATACTCCAGTACCACACTATTCACACAATGATATTTGTTAAATAAAAAAAATTTTAAAACTTTTTTAAAAGTTGCTTTTTTTATAAGACCTAGCTGGATTTCTAAAAGAACAAGGTGACGCTAGAAATTTCAATTTGTCAAGAAAAATATATATGTTCAGCAATTTAAAGAAGGAATAGACAACTGAATTCTCTTCACTGTTTTGGATAACCACAGCCATCGTTCTCAGAGAGTATAACTGTAGAGAATATGTGTGTGCCTGATTAAGAGAACTAAAGAAGAGATTATTAAAAATAGCCCTCTTAGCCTCGAACTATTCTACTCTATTGTGTTTTTTTTAAAGGAGATTTCAATTTAATCTACAGCCATCAGAGAGAATGCATCATAGAGGCAAGTGACATAATAATAAAAGGGATGCTTTTGTGGTTTCTACCAAGCATCTATGATGACTTCCATGGGGCAGCTTATTTAGTGGTGCAATTGTGTGTGAACAAAGTTACAATGGATTCTATTTCTGTTTGGTTGAGAATGCTGTATGAGCCCAGCCATTGTGAGCTTTTATCAGCTTATTGAGATGATCTTGTTCTCAGAAGGAGATCAGGAGCTGATCAGGAACATGGATACCATCCCATTTTTCTCCATACAGTGGAGACATGACATAAACAGAGACCATCCCTGTAGATTCTGACTGTGAAACAGAGACAACTCCACATAGCCTACCACCCATTACAATACGGAAACCCAAATGGGAAGGTGCTAACTTGCTTGGAGGAGCTCCACGAAAGCTGGGTCTGCTCAACAGTAAATCACTAGTAGCCTGCTAGTAGTGTTCAGTCCCAACTATATGTGTATGATGGACAGAAGGTCTCAATAGTTAATCCTCTGGAGCATACGCCAAAGCTGGAATAACTTTGATGCCAGCCTCTTGCTGTATATCTGTTCAATACCTGGATTTAGCCGATTGAGCTAAATTCAACTTGGTTTGATGTCTCTAAGGATTTTGGCATAATGGATCAATATATTGAGATACTTGCTGAAGTGGGAAAATTTAATCACAAGCTGATTCAAGGAAATGTAGGATCCCATATACAGCTCCCGCTATCAATCTCTCAAGAACCAATAGCACTTTTGTGTATATGTCAAGGTTAGGATTAGAGATATATTCTTGCTTCTTATCCTACTTACTGAGGATTGCCATGACAGAAAGTTGCACAGAAGATATCCTTGAAATGTGAGCAGGAACATCTGCCGAGGGACCTCTTGTGTCGTGATGGAAGACTTCCTAGCCCATAGGGTACCGAGTGGCTGATTGTGAAAGAAGAAAACAACAATTGAGTTAATCCCCATGGTTGATTGGAAAGACATTTATGCTATAGGTTGGTCAGTAGTCAAGGAAATTGAACAATAGCCAGATATCTCTGCAGTCACTCTGAGAGAGAGCAATCTCTTTGCTCCAGATATGCTAACCATTCAATTGGCCTTGAACAAGTCCGATGTGGAAACTCTTCTGAAGAGATTGGCAAATTGTGGTTTATGGCTTGGCAAATAAACCCTAATCTCACATTAGGGCAGAAAACCCAGTGCAATTTTCCTTGCACTGGATGCTTGGACTCAAACCAAGAATGGAGGACTCTCTAAAGGCAGTTGGACTACAGCTCCCATCATCCCTGATCAAAGGCCATGCTACATGGAGTTAACAGGAACAAAAAGGCACAGCATCACTAATCAAAATTAAGTTATATGCATTGGGTTTCTCTGGAATTCATATTAATAAGCAATTACTTTGAACACAATTAATTTTAATGAGACCCAAACATAACCAAAAAAGTTGTGAATGCCCCAACACTGGAAGCTTTAAGCAGATGTTGGATAATCATCTGTCTGAAGTAGTGTAGGGTTTCCTGCCTTAGCAGGGGGTTGGACTAGAAGACCTCCAAGGTCCAACTCTGTTGTTGTTTTTATATTATTATTATTATTATTATTATTATTATTATTATTACTATTACTATTACTATTACTATTATTATTGCAAGGCTATAGAACAATGGTTGAGTTTTTGTTCTTCGTGCATAAAGGCAGTTTCAGTCAATGGCATTTCTGAAGTGGTTGGCATCTGCGATCAGTGTAATGAACATTCTTGGACTGGATGAAGGGAATGAAAAGTTATTTACCCTCCTCTTCTGATATCCACTAATTCATGCAGCTTAAAGTTCCCCAGGCAAATTTCTGGAGGATAAGGCTATCATATATTATGCATGGGAATGTCTGGATAGGGAATTATTTCCAAAACCAGAGGTGGTGTGCACGAAAGCATAACATTAACGCAGCAAGTCCACTCAGGTCCTTTTGATGCGCTTCCATCACCATTTAACTGATCAGGATGGAAATAGAATGCTTGGCCTTGGGTCTGATCCAATTGTGTTCTTCTTAAATAGCAACCAGTTCTTGCACTTACAAATGTCACAGCATCCCAGCACTCACCTGCTTAATGACTGCAACAATTTATGACTAAATTGTTGCAGAGACTAGACTTTCAATCCTGGGCCTAGAAAGTTTAGAACTAAGACTCCTTAAACAAGATCTAAGTATTGCCCACAAGATCATATGCTGCAACGTCCTGCCTGTCAGCGACTACTTCAGCTTCAACCACAACAACACAAGAGCACACAACAGATTTAAACTTAATATTAACCGCTCCAAACTTGACTGTAAAAATATGACTTCAGTAACCGAGTTGTCGAAGCGTGGAACTCATTACCAGACTCCATAGTGTCATCCCCAAACCCCCAACACTTTACCCTTAGATTATCTACGGTTGACCTATCCAGATTCCTAAGAGGTCAATAAGGGGCGAGTACAAGTGCACTAGAGTGCCTTCCGTCCCCTGTCCTATTGCTCTCCTATATCTCCTATACCTTTCTTCTATTCCTATATCTCTTCTTCTATTCTTTCATTAATATGTTCTATTACTATATCTTCTTTTCTATTCTTTCATAGATACATTTTACCATGAGTATCTCCTCTATAACCTTCATCATGTATTTTACTATGTGTATATAGATATATACCCACTAAAACCCTCATTGTGTATTGGACAAAATAAATAAATAAAATAAAAAGTCCAGGCTCAATTATGATTCTAAGCTGAGGACTATCTATATTCACTGCTGCTCAGTGGTACCTTTTCATATTGACCAATCTGGACTTGAAGAAGCTCAATTGTTTTTAAAAAAGAAACCAAGGACCTCTTATAAAGTTTGCAACTTTGGAGCACTGCCTTTTGGTTATCCTGCAGGGCCTGTGAGTCTCATCTGCCAGGCTTTCCCCCTTCTTAAAAGTAAATAAAATAAAACTGGAGAGAATGACATCCACCTTCCTCACTGGATTGTTACACAATGCCACAGATTAGCAGGCATACTTAGAGCCACACCTACACCGCAAGGGTAGTCTGTTTGGCTTGGATCCTAAACTGCTCAAGGAAGACTTTTTGAGAGCTCTTGGGGTCTTGCCATATCGTGCAACTGGCCAACACCTTCTTGATAATTTTATCTATCTGAGGCTATTCAGCGTTAAACTGCCTAACAAAGACCAATCAGCCCTTTGAAACATTTATATTTTAAGTATCACCCAAAATCAAGATAGGGTGGCTAAAGAAAAGAACAATAAAGAAATAAATAAAAATTTTTGCAAAGCAACACGTCAGATAAAAGAATTCAAAAATTAATATTATATAAAAGAAGTGTAATTCTCTGATCAAACATCCAAAAAGTGGGGAAACTTTCATTTCCCAAATGTTGTATGTGTATGTTTTTATGTATGTTTTTTCTTTTGTCTTGTATGTCATATTTGTAAAAAAACACAAATTATATATATATATATATATATATATATATATACACATACATATACACATACACATACACATACACACACACATACATACACACACACACACACACATATATATATATATACATATATATATATATATATATATACATATATATACATATATATACATATATATATATATATATATATATACATACATACATACATACATACATACATACATACATACATACATATATATATATATATATATATATATATATATATATATAAAAACAAAATCAAGATAGGGTAAGAAGTTGAAGGGTTCTTCAGAGTGTTATTTGCAAAAGAGAGAGAGAGCAGTGAACATGGCTTGTCTGCTGGCATCCTGTCTGAGATTCAGTGTTCCCTCTAATTTTTTTGGGGGGTGGGCGGAAAAGTATAGTGTCTGAGCGGCAGTTCCTTCAGGACTGGGCGGCACAGAAATAATAAATAAATAAACAAACAAACAAACAAATAAAAACCCCACCCTGTTTTGCCTGAGAGAATTTCAAAATAAAATACTGTCCTGTGTGTCTATAACAGTGAGCTCATAATAGGGCAACTCTATCAATATCAAAATGCCACTTAAAGAGTTGAGCTAGTTTCAAGCTAGATTCTGATTTTCTTTCCCTCTTCCTTACTCCCATTCTTTTTCTTTCTCTTTTCCTTCCTCTCTTTTTTCTATCTGTTTCTCTCTCTTCCTCTCTTCCTCTCTCTCTCCTTCCCTCTCTCTCTTTCCCTCTCGGCTTCTGGGCAGGTTTGGAAAACTCTGAGTTGAGGATGATTTTTAAGTGAGCGATTGCTCACTGCTCAGCTTAGAGGGAACTATGCTGAGATTACAAGCAAACCTCTTTGTAGCTAGTCTAGTCATTCTCATGGATTTTGTAGGATAAATTTATCATGGAATCAGACAGAAATTTGGCCCTTTTGGCCCAGTACTGGGAACACTGACTGGAAGTCTTAGCTGCTGCAAGGTTTCAATAGCACTTAAATTTATATATTGCTTCACGGTGCTTTACAACCCTCTCCAAGCAATTTACAGAGTCAGTCTATTGCCCCCAATAATAATCTGCATCCTCATTTTACCCACTTCGGAAAGATAGAAGGCTGAGTCAACAATTAAGCTGGTGAAAACTGAAGTGCTGCAATTGGCGAAATTAGCCTGCAAATATTGCATTCTAAGCACTGTGCCACCACGGCTCAGATAAGTGTGTTTCCTACAACCAACCTCGATATGTTGTAGATCGGAACTCGAATTTTCTGCATGCAAAGATTTTTGCCCTACTGAACACAAGGCCCCTCCAAACTTTGTCAAAAAACCTAAGAGCTCTGCTTACCTTGGTGTGTTGATCCAGATGATACCAAGGTGGCAGAAATAGACGCACTCCTTGTCTATCCAGCTGGTGCAAGAACATCTCTTGGTCCTCTGGTGCTGATTGCTGTTGGCTGAGAGATGGGATTCTGCTGCCGCTTGGCCTGTTCATATGCCCGGAGGGAAAAGAAAGAAGAGAAAAAAATGAATCGGTCACAGCTCTAGCTGGGAAGAGCCAAGAACACAACCTGGTATATAAACAGAGTGATTAGCCTGCCCCCTAGGTTTTCCAGCTTAATTGTTTTATAGCAGCGGCAAGCTTTAGTTCAGTGTTTCCCAACCTTGACAACTTGAAGATCTCTGGACTTCAACTCCCAGAATTCCCCAGCCAGCGAATGCTGGCTGGGGAATTCTGGGAGTTGAAGTCCAGAGATCTTCAAGTTGTCAAGGTTGGGAAACACTGCTTTAGTTAATGCCTGAGATTGAAAGATCATTTATTCACTCCATTTGTTTACAGACTCCACGAGTCTTTGGGCTGTTGCTCAGCAAGAAGCCAGATGCCGAAAGCGATAGTGGACGTCTCGTTAAGCTGTACACTTTGGCCCGTGTTTGCAATGCCTCCCCGTTATCAGTCGAAGAGGCGGATTCATTAGCAAATAAGATCAACACTCCCCCGCGAACTGACAGAGCCTGGCTAGAGGGCGGTCGTGGTGATGCGTTTGGCTCTTTTCTAAATTCAGCCACAATCATCTCAAGCGTGGGCGAGCTATGAATAGGACTGAGCCCTTTTTTAAAAAGAAAAAAATATTATTCTTTTGCTGCAAACAAAAGCCAAGGTTTTTTTTCCCTTTCCCCCGTTAAAGAAAAAAAAATAGCAAGCCAACAGAGAGAAATGTTTTATGGTGCTAGGAGTAAACTCAGGGGACCCTCGCATCGCTGCAAAGCCAAATTTCACCAGAGCTGTTTTCCCCCAAGCCTGGAGGCACCTCGAAGCCCGAAAGCAAAATTTGGTCTGGCTGCAGAGATCATCGGAGGATGGCGATGGTGCTTTGGCATCTGGCTGAGAAAGAACTAAGGAGGGAGGGGGATGGTCAAGAGCTAAGGCTGCTTCCCGAGCAAAATGCATTTTGGAAAAAAAAACTTTGCTGGATTTAAAGCAGGCACAAAGCAGAGCCCCGAAACTGTTACGCTTAAAGAAAAAAATTCCTGACGATTCTCACCTTCTGGCAACAGGACGCAAAGGGCGACTGCAAAGGAAAAGAAACAGGACAGAGAGTTTACCATCGTGGCTATCTTAAAATCCTTTTAAGAGGCGGACAATTTGCTTCCCTTTTCCCTCCCCAGAGCCGCTTCTGAGGTCCCAGGTCTTGTCTGCAGGTGTTTTATAACCCGGCCGGCCGCGCGTCACTCGTGGGCACGCCTCTCACCTCGCCCTCCCTGCCTGGGACGGGGGCGCCCTTCGGTTGTTGGCGAGCCAAGGGGGCACCGAGCCAACCAACCGCCCCGTCGTGCCACTGCAGCCGCCACCGCCCGGCGTCGCTTTCTGGCCCGGCTGACCAAGTTGCGCTCCTCTCCCCACAAGCGACTGTCCAGCAGCGCTTGGAGACGTTTGCGCCTTTCCCTCCGGGGTATCTTCGGCTTCGTCCAAGAAACGGTCCCGAGGGCTGGGTGTGGTGGGATTTAGAGGCAGGAGGGGTGGGGCAGCGGAAGATCGGCGATCTGTGCCCCGGCTGATTCGTTGCCTGGATTGTGGAGCGTAGTTCCATCGTCCTCAGCCCTGCCGACTGGAGGAGTGGGGGTTTCAACGCGACGTTTTGGAGAAGTCCCAAGTTCGAGAGAGTTTGGGTTGGAAAGAAATGGTTTAGTTTTACAGAGGTCTCCAAACTTGGCAAACTTTAAGACTTGTGGACTTGAACTTCCATAATTCTATGCTGGCTGGAGAATGCTAGGAGTTAAAGTCCACAAGTCTTAAAGTTACGTACGAGGTTTGGGGACCCCTGATTTTAGTACTTGAAAGAAAGGCAAGTTCTCATCCCAGGAGTGGGTGATAGTTGGTAAAATGTCCCCTTCCTGCACCATAATTCAGCTTGGGTGCTTTCCAGCAACCTACTACATTTTTCTCTCTAGCCCTTTTCTTCTTCTTCCCAGCAATCAACTTTACAAATCAACATACACCATGCCTGTGGTTATGTGGGATATGTTTTTTTTAACATATATATGTATATATTATACATATATATGTATATATATAAATATACATATATATATATATATATTTCATTTTGTCAAGTAGTATTGGTAGTATGCAAAGATATAACACTGTTTATATAATGATATGGGTACTAATAAGAAGGAAACAATAGGACAGGGGACAGTAGGCATGAATTGGGTGAGATCAACAGTGGATAGTCTAAGGGTCACATTTTGGGGGGTTGGGTTATGCACGGAAGGAAGGAAGCAAACAAGCAAGGAAGAAAGGAAGAAAGGAAGAAAGGAAGAAAGGAAGAAAGGAAGGAAAGAAACAAGCAAGAAAGGAAGGAAGGAAGGAAGGAAAGAGAGGGAGGGAGGCTAATATACATTGAGATATAAGGTGCCACCTCCCATTTCCCCCCATGGATATCTCAGCATTTAGTGTTTGGGGATTAAATGTTCCAGGGAGTGGGGAGAATGTATCTAAGGTTTTGAAGAGCAATTTCAGCAGGAAATCCATGCTGGTGGGGGGAAATCTAATGTCCTGCCCAGTTTGGTCCCCAGGGGGCAGCCTCATCCCTTCAAGTCACATAAAGGTCCTATGAGGGCCTAGCCCTAGCACCTTCTCAAAGTCCTTGAGATGATTAAGTGTGTACTCCTGTCTCCTTTCTGTTTCATCCTAGCACTGCCTGTCCAGATAGGCTGATAAACGGTACCAGGTTACTGAATGAATGGCCTAGTGAAGTTTGAACCATGCGTGTTCATTTTGCTTACATTTGCAAGCTTAAACCAAATTCACAACTTGCCCATATCTTCCTTAGATTCTCCCCCTGGGCCCACTTGGTTAAACAACCTTGGCTGTTCCACACTTTTAAGTACTTGCCAGCTTTAGCTGTGAAGTTTTCGGCGCATGAAGCTAGCCATCAGAAACCACGCTGTTGTTGTTGTTTGGGTCATTGCATCATTTGCAAACACTGCTGCACCCTTCTGCCAGCCAAGGGGTGTGTGATCTCAACCACACTTCTTGTTTCCACCACACAGGGTCAAGGTTGTGGATCCAGCATTCCACAAAGCCACTGCCCTTATAGTAACCTCGATAAGAGGATTCCTTTGTTTTGTGGTTCAGGGAAGGGAAGCCAGAGAGAGACCTCTGCAAAATGCCAGGCCTCTTGTGGTTTGGAAAGTAAATCTCTAGCGGGTGAGTAGCAGATCTTGAGGGAAAGGGATGAAATGAGCAATTTACAAGAGGAGATTAGAAAGATACCAAAGCGCGAGAGAGAGCTAGGCACACATATTGCATCTATGTCTCACAAGGGCTTCTAAGAAAAATGTGAAGTGATGGAAGAGCCTCGGTGGTGCAGTGGTTAGAGTGTAGTAATGCAAGCTACTTCCGCTGATCACCGGCTGCCAGCAGTTTGGCAGATTGAATCTCAGTAGGCTCAAGGTTGACTCAGCCTTCCATCCTTCCAAGTTGGGTAAAATGAGGACCCAGATTTATTATTAATTGGATTTCTATGCCGCCCCTCTCTGAGGACTCGGAGACGGGCGGCATGTTGGGGTCGATATGCTTATTCTCTGTAAACCACTTAGAGAGAGCTGTAAAGCACTGTGAAGCGGTATATAAGTCTAAATGCTATGCTATTGCTAAGATTTCTCTAGGCCAGTGTTTTCCAACCTTGGCAACTTGAACATATCTGGACTTCAACTCCCAGAATTCCCCAGCCAGCATTCGCTGGCTGGAGAATTCTGGGAGTTGAAGTCCAGATATCTTCAAATTGCCAAGGTTGGGAAACACTGCTCTAGGCTTTGTCTCTGTTGGGCAATGGCCAGGTTGATTACTCTGGTGTTTATTGTGAAGGGCAATTATCTATGGTCTATTGTGGATGTGATCAACAAATAAAATTACAACTCAGTGTTGAAATGCATGCTTTGTGCAGCTAGAGCAGGGGTGTTGAACTCAAGGCCCACAGGGCGCTTAGATATGGTCCAAGAGGCTGCCCTGGAAATAATAAAGGACTGGCCCATGGTGCATTTGCCAGCAAAAACTGGAGGGTCAAACACAACCCTAAGGTAGCCCTCAATGAAATTGAGTTTGACACCTCTGAGCTGGAAGATCCTTGTTTTCAGCCCGAGAACCATCATTGAAAGGACCCAAGTTACACATAATGAGGGACTCCCAAGAGCTCTGCCAAGCTAAGATTATTCTAAGGGTAGAACAAGAAGCAATAGATGGAAACTAAACAAGGAGAGAAGCAGCTTAGAACTAAGGAGAAATTTCCTGACTGTTAGAACAATTAATCAGTTGGAACAGCTTGCCTCCAGAAGTTGTGAATGCTCCAACACTGGAAGTTTTTAAGAAGTTGTTGGATATCCATCTGCCTGAAGTAGTGTATCTTAGTAGTTGCATCTTTTAATTTATTGGCTGTAGTCCCCATCTGTGGTGATCTTGGAGCCCAGGAAAATAAAATGTCAACTGCTAGAGTCAGTATTTAAGAAAAATAAAACTCAGAGTCCATTTAAGGTTCAAAAGTGAATGATAATTTCATTTATTTATTTTTTAATGAAGGGGCAGGTAGGAGGGGGTGGGAAAGGGGACAGTAAAAAATTTGGTGGTCCTTCACTGGACAGACTCTCCAAATAAATGCCTTACTTGGGGGGGGGGACACAGTGGGGTAGCGAAAATGGAGCTCCACCCCAGAGCACCCAATTTGCACTGAAAGATGTTGAAAGAACATGCAGGGCGTCCTGCATAAGCCACGCCCTCAGTTTGGTAGTAAAAAATTTGGTGGCCCTTCACTGGACAGACTCTCCAATTAAATGCCTTACTTGGAAAAAGTATCCTTGACTATCCATTCTTGGGAGGTGCTGGAGGATCAAAAGGAGAGATGGAAAAATGAGAAGAACGTTATTGAAAACCTGTAAAAGGATTCAATTGACAATACGTAATCCCTCCCTAACAGAGACCGCAAACCTTCTAGGGCAAGTTGAGTCAGGCAGGTGCAATACGGGCGCAGGTAGGTGAGGTTGCGAGAGATCATTTACATGGTGGGGGGGAGGAAACGGGACAATTCAATGACTTCATTTTGAAATCCTTTCGTTGCCGATGGAAAGGAGAAGGAAGTTGGCTTTGAAGGCGGACAAGCAACAGTAGGTTTCTGCCTGTTGCAGAAGTCTTCCTGATATAAATATTGAAAAAGGGTGGGAAACAGTTTATACTTCAGCAGATAAGTGACTTAAAAGTATTTATGGCCCCGAATGTGGATTGCTCCATTTTCTGGTATGCATGCATGAGTGTGAATGAGTGCTTTCCCACACTTACATAATAATCCTGGCTATGCTCGTCAGCTCTGCAAACAGTCTATAAATAAATTTCATTCTTTTTACAATATACAACCCCCACCCCGAAGCAGACTAGGCTGAATGTCTGTGACTTTTTTTTTCTCTCAAACAATGACTATGCTTATGTCGATGTATTTATCAATGGTGAACAGGACCGTGGTTCAACAGCACCAGGTTTTCTGGGATTGATCTATAGGACAGTAAGATCTTAATTAGCCTACGTTGACTGGATTAGCTGTTGTTGGCTTGTAAAGAGTTCATTTAGAATACTTACGGGACCGCCTTCTGCCGCATAAATCCCAGCGGCCAGTTAGGTCCCACAGAGTTGGCCTTCTCCAGGTCCCGTCGACCAGACAATGTTGTCTGGTGGGGCCTAGGGGGAGAGCCTTCTCTGTGGCAGCCCCGGCTCTCAAACTGCCCCCACTCTCCTTGTCTTCCACAAGAGCCTTAAGACCTATCTATGTCACCAGGCATGGGATAACTAGTGTCCCCCCCTCTGACCATTGAAAGTTATGTGTGGTTATGATTGTGTAGTACAGTATTCCCTCAATTTTTGCGGGTTTGAACTTTGCGAAAAGTCTATACCACGGTTTTTCAAAAATATTAATTAAAAAATACTCTGAGAGTTTTTTCCCTATACCATGGTTTTTCCCACCCGATGATGTCATATGTCATTGCCAAACTTTCGTCTGCTTTTAATACATTATTTTTAAATAAACTTTAATAAATAAACATGGTAAGTAATAATCTAAATGGTTGCTAAGGGAATGGAAAATTGCTATTTAGGGGTTTAAAGTGTTAAGGGAAGGTTTGTGATCCTGTTCATAGCCAAAAATAGTGTATTTACTTCCGCATCTCTACTTTGCGGAAATTCGACTTTTGCGGGCAGTCTCAGAACGCATCCCCAGTGAAAAGTGAGGGAACACTGTATTGATTGTTTTTAAGGTAATTGGTTTTAGTTACAGTTTTTAATTATTAGATTTGTATCTGTATTGTTCCATTGTTGTTGTGAGCTGCCCCAAGTTTTCCGAGAGGGGCGGCATACAAGTCTAATAATTATTATTATTATTATTATTATTATTATTATTATTATTATTATTATTATTATTACTACTATTAAACATTGCCAGGGTGTCAGAAATAAGTTCATTTCTGAAGGTAATATCACAATGCAAGTAAATGGTTTGAAACCAGGGGAGAGCCTGGTGTAAGCCATAATCAGCATGTAATCATGGGTTTGCTGATTATACTGCAACCTGATTGGCTGTATCCTATATAAGGAGGAACACCCTTGCATGGTGTGGTTTGTTACAGAGTGGTTTGTAGTTTAGTGGTGAGTGCTTAGTGGTTGCAGGGGTGGATATTATAAGAGTTTTAAGAAAGTATTGTATGATAGTTTATTTAGAGAAGCAGTTTGATAAAAGAGAAGTAAATATATTTTTACAAGAAAGCCTGCTGCATTCGCTTGCTGGGGAATTCTGGGAGTTGAAGTCCAAATACCTTCAAGTTGCCAAGGTTGGGAAACACTGCAGTAGGATATAGCAAGGCAAAACTAGGTGATTAAGAAGGAAGATGATGCCTCCATGTACCAGTAGGTGGCAAGTACAGAAGCTGAGCTTCAAATCATAGACATTATCATAATCAAACATCGAGCAAAAATTATGTGGCTGGGCTATGCTCTGTTATTTCTAGAGACACGTCTATGATCCATAGACAATTCCCAGATCCCAGGGTTTATTGCATTAAATAAGGGGGTGTATCAGTTCTACGTTCCTACCTTTATGCAAGCTGGTCACAATGAGATTAGAATTTAGCACCGAATTCTGAAACTGAACAGTAAGCCATAACTATAACTGTCTGCTGAGATGCATTTGTGAATATCTATAATGCTGAACCTTTTTTTGTGTGTGTGAGGAGTGGGGACTCCTGGAAGTGAGATCAGTTTTTCTCAAACATATTAATTCTTTTTATTGTTTTTTAATAATTTTATTTATTCATTCATTTGTCCAATACACAATACATATGGAAGAGAATAGAGATGAAGTAATATATATAAAGATAATATGTAAAAATAGAGGAGAAGATACATGAAAGGAAGAAAATATATATGATATATGAGATAAAGGAAAGACAATTGGACAGGGGACGAAAGGCACACTAGTGCACTTGTGTACGCCCCTTACTGACCTCTTAGGAACCTGGAGAGGTCAATCGTGGATAGTCTAAGGGAGAAATGTTGGGGGTTAGCGCTTGACACTATTGAGTCCGGTAATGAGTTCCACGCTTCGACAACTCGATTGTTAAAGTCATATTTTTTACAGTCAAGTTTGGAGCGGTTAATATTAAGTTTGAATCTGTTGCGTGCTCTTGTGTTGTTGCGGTTGAAGCTGAAGTAGTCATTGACCGGTAGGACGTTGCAGCATATGATCTTGTGGGCAAAACTCAAATCGTGTTTTAGGCGGATGAATGGATGAAAGAGTGGAAGGAAGGAAAAGAAAAAAGAGAAAGCAAGAGAGAAAGAAAAGAAAGAGAAAAAGAAGGAAGGAGCGAATGAAAGAAAAAAGAAGAGAAAAAGGGAACACAGAGAGAGAGAGAGAAGAGAGAAAGAAAGAAGAAAGAGAAAGAGAGAGAAAGAGAAGGAGGGAGGGAGAGAGGGGGAGAGAGAGGAAGAGAGAGAGAGAAAAACATTGAAAGAATGATGATGGAGATCCTTAAATAAGGTTATTCCTCCAAAGAAAACTCCTTTTGTTTTAGAATCTTGCATAGTGGAAAGGGATTTGCATATAGCTGCTTTTAAAGCAAATCACACAATCCCAACTGCAAAACATTTTAAAAATGTATCCCATATTATCCGTCAAAAAGATTGCTCTTATGATCTTGGAGGAAATCCAACTTTGTAGTGCTTTCTCCACTTTTCTTAAGCTTTTACAGGATTTACTTTATCACCATGCCCTGAATTGTTTAACTTTTATTCTATATTGTTGTCATGGATTGAGTGTTTTTTGCAATCAGCTCAATGGGATAAAGAGACCAATCCTAATATAAAATTTAACAAGGTCATTAAAAAAGGTTCTAAAAATGTCACTTTGTTGATAATTACAGTACCGGAAAATATGAGAGCCCAAGGCTGGGTAATTGATTATATTGTGGATGCTGGGTGTAATTTTGCTTAGTTGCAATTTATAAAAGGGGAAAGCTGTTCGGTGATGGAAAACAACTCTTGAGATGATTGGCTTCACTCATGATTTCTGTGACTTGAAAATCAATATTCTCAAAGTAGCAGAAAAGTAGAATCTAATATACTGCTCAAAAAAATAAATAAAGGGAACACTCAAATAACACATCCTAGATCTGAATGAATGAAATATTCTCTCTGAATACTTTGTTCTGTACAATGTTGAATGTGCACAACAGCATACGAAATTGATTGTCAATCAGTGTTGCTTCCCAAGTGGACAGTTTGATTTCACAGAAGTTTGATTTACTTGGAGTTATATTGTGTTGTTTAAGTGCTCCCTTTATATTTTTGAGCAGTGTATAGAGGTACCTCTATCTAAAAACGCTTCTACTTAAGAACTTTTCTAGATAAGAATCGGGTGTTCAAGATTTTTTTGCCTCTACTTAAGAACCATTTTCTACTTAAGAACCTGAGGCCGGAAAAATTTCCCAGGAAATTTGAGAGCGGCACGAAGGCCCAGTTTCCTGCCATTTCCCTTTTAACCCCAGACATCTCTGGGCTGCCAGAGGAGCCTTTCTGTGGCGCTTAAGGAGGCTTTGGCAGTCCAGAGCGAACAAAGCATTTTCCTTTCTCTGGGTGCTTGGAGAGGGAATAAACCTATGCCAGCGCCCAGAGAAAAGAAACACTACCTTTGCTCTGGGCAGCCCAGAGCGAACGGAGTATTTCCCCCTCACCTCACCTTCTTCCTTCAGCAGCGACTGTCCTCCTTTTCCTCCTCCTCCTCCTCCTCCCACCCAAATTCTGAGCTTTTATTTCTTTCCTAATGGGTTTGCATGCATTATTTGCTTTTACATTGATTCCTATGGGAAAAATTGCTACTTAAAAACCTGGTCACGGAACGAATTAAGTTCGTAAGTAGAGGTACCACTGTATTTTAATTTCTTCTATCTAATGGCTCCAAGTCTTTGCAGTGGAAAGAGGAAGGCATCGCTACTACCAGGCGGGAATTCCAACTTACCACCGCTATTGGTGCTGATGCGTGTGCAGCTCTGAGTGACTGGTTGAGAAAAAAGTGTGAGATTTTGACGGTTTTTTTGCTTCCGCGCATGCTTATCTGTTACTATTAGTACTTTCTTTGTTTTCTTTTGCCATAGACTTACTTCTCACTTCCTTATGACTCTTGACGAATTTATCTTTTCTTTTATGTACACTGAGAGCATGTGCATCAAGACAAATTCTTTGTGTGTCCAATCACACTTGGTCAGCGAAGAATTCTATTCTATTCTATTCTATTCTACTCTTTGTGTTTTGTGATTTTCTCCAGTGCTTTTTCTTCTTTTCTGCCATCTCCAGATACTGCAATGTCTTTTTATCTTTCTTATCGACAGTTGTTAAGTCGATAAGTTAACATTGATGTGTGTTGGATGAACTTACTCTAAGGCAGCTCCTATGTGGAATCTTAGAAACAAGGACCTTCTCTAATCTGCTTGCCTGGCTGGCTTTCCTAAATATTATCCACTACCGAGGAACACATTACATTGCTCCAGACCTAATTTCAGTCAAAGCCAATGAAAGTTGACTTATATTTAATCTTGGAGAAAAGAATTAACAGTGACAAGCTTTGATTTTCATTATTTCATTGGAAATCATCCATGAAACATTTTGTCTAAAAGTGGGAAAAGAAAATCATGTTTGTCTTCTGCACATATGATTTAGTTAAGTTGGAATGTAAACTTTCTTTGGATTTTACGGGACATATAATAGGGGTTTTAGTTGGTTTTTTTAATTATTATTATTGGATTGTACATGTTGTTTTTATTATTATTGTTAGCCACCCCGAGTCTACGGAGAGGGGCGGCATACAAATCCAATAAATAATAATAATAATAATAATAATAATAATAATAATAATAATAATTATTATTATTATTATTATTATTATTATTATTATTATTATTATTATTATTATTATTATTATTATTATTATTATTATTATTCCTAGGAGGTAGGCTGATTCCAAAGAAATGGCTCCTGAGTTATCAGCAACTCTTGGAGAGCATTACATTCCCATATCTGCCGTGCCGCAAAACATCAGATGAAAAAAAGTTAGAAAAGTTAGATGCCAGGGAAAGGAGAAGCTGTGAAGAACTAGGAAATAGGATATCCATCCGGCCCTCTCAATTCCTGGCAGATAAATGGGGAAGAGAATTCACAATTCAAGGTGTTGGTTAGCACCTTTAAAGCCCTAAATGGCTCAGGGCCAGACTATTTATGGGACTGCCTCCTCCCTTCTCCCTTACTGCCAGAAAGGGCCCACAGAGTTGGCTTTCTCCAGGTCTTGTCCGCCAAACAATGTCAGTTGGCGGGACCTCGGGGAAGAGTCTTCTGTGTGGTGGCTCCATCCCTTTGGAACCAATTGCCTCCAGAGATCTGCATTATCTCCACTCTACTGGTCTTCTGGAAAGCTGTGAAGATCTGGCTTTTTCAGCAGGCCTGGAATTAGGCTGATTGCAAGTACGTATGTTTTTTATATTATTGTTATTATTGATTTTTATGATTAGATTTTAACTGTTTTTATTGTTTTTTTGGGGGGGGGTTATAAATTTTTTAGTTTTGCACACCTTGCAGAGATTCCAATTTACATACCTCAAATTAAAATATAATACAATACCTGCTGCAACTGGTGCACCAGGTGAACCTGGGCAAACACCCCCCCTTGCCAGAGCCAAAAGATGATATTCCAAGGTCAGCTAGGGATCAAGGAGGACGCCCAAATTGCAGACCCTCTCTGAGGGGGTCAAAAGTCCCCTCCCCGGGGTGATGGATGGACAGATGGAAGTGTGCTTGGGAGGCAGAACCCAGAGCCACTCCGTCTTGTCAGGATTGAGTTATAACATATAGAAGCATTGGCTGCTGATCAGTTTCCAGTCACAATTCAAAGTGTTGGCGATGACCTATAAAGCCCTGGCACATGGCATCGGAGCAGAATACCTTCAGAACTGTCTTCGGCCACACGAATCCCAGCTACTGATAAGGTCCCACAGACTCGGCCTTCTCCGGGTCCCGTTGACTAAACAATGTCGTCTGGCAGGCCCCAGGGGAAGAGCCTTCTCTGTGGCGGCCCTGGCCCTTTGGAATCAACTCCCCCCGGAGATTAGAACCACCCACACCCTCCTTGCTTTTGTAAGTTACTGAAGATCCACCTATGTCACCAGGCATGAGGAAATTGAGGTACCCTCAGGCTTATATAGTTTATGTATGGTATGACTGTGTGGTATGGTTTTTAATGACAGTTTTTAAAAAATATTTATTAGATTTATTTATTAGATTTGTATGCCGCCCCTCTCCGCAGACTTGGGGCGGCTCACAGCAATCATAAGAACAATATATAGTAACAAATCTAATATTCAAATCTAAAAGAACAATTTTACATTAAAAAGCCTAAAATCCCCAGCATAAAAAACATACACACAAACATATTAAACATAAAACTACATAGGCAAGGGGGAGATGTCTCATTTCCCCCATGCCTGACGGCAGAGGTGGGTTTTAAGAAGTTTACGAAAGGCAAGGAGGGTGGGGGCAGTCCTAATCTCTGGGGGGAGCTGGTTCCAGAGGGTCGGGGCCGCCACGGAGAAGGCTCTTCCCCTGGGTCCCGCCAGTCGACACTGTTTAGTCGACGGGACCTGGAGAAGGCCAACTCTGTGAGACCTAACCAGCCGCTGAGATTTGTGCGGCATATTGGATTTGTCACTTGTTATTATTGTTGCGGCATACAAATCTAATCTAACCATATTTTGAGAGAACATGCATTTGCGGTGCACCAGAAATAGAAGACATTGCACATGTGCTACTCAATTGTAAACTATACTCCTCAGTAAGACCTCAGTATTTATAGCCCCTACTTGACAATATCATACATTGGGACTGTAATAAACAATT
This sequence comes from Erythrolamprus reginae, assembly GCF_031021105.1. Classification (NCBI taxonomy): domain Eukaryota; kingdom Metazoa; phylum Chordata; class Lepidosauria; order Squamata; family Dipsadidae; genus Erythrolamprus; species Erythrolamprus reginae. The sequence goes on from NC_091960.1 coordinate 14,701,495, forward strand.
ATCATATTTTCTTCAGGGTACAAATATATATGTAGTTTCTAGAACCGCTAAGTTTATAGTCAGGGCTGTTCAGATGAGAATACGTTTTATAGAACATATTGGGGTGGCATGCAAAGGAGATGAACTCACTTAAGAATATTTTATATCAGTATCTTAGATTTGTTTAATATAATCCTTTGCACGAGTTATATTCTCATGTTTTACTACTCAATTTTAGCATATTATACTGCATTTTAACTTATTATTTATTCAAATTCCCTCTATTTTAGCCAATTTTTTAACCAGTCACAGTTTTATGACGACCGATGTGGTCCTTTTTCTAGCTTTGATATGGTCGATTGACTAATCAAATAAAGTTGATATTGATAATAAATTATTATTATTATTATTATTATTATTATTAATTTATTATTATTATTAAATTATTATTATTAAATTATTAAATCGAGCTGCAACGAATCTGGCATAAGCCAGTGAAAGTGGTCCCAGTGGTACTTGGCACGCTGGGCGCAGTACCAAAGGATCTCAGTGGGCATTTGAAAACCATTGGAATTAGCTAAATCTCTATCTGTCAATTGCAAAAGGCCGCTTTACTGGGATCGGCAAACATAATTCGCCGCTACATCACACAGTCCTAGGTGCTTGGGAAGCGCCCGACTGGTGATGAAATACAAAATCCAGCATAGTGATCTCGTTTGCTGTGTTGTATTGACATAATAATAATAATATTTATTATTAATTATTTATAATGTTTGCAGTGTCCTGGGATTATGTGATCACTTAAGAACTGTGGCAAGAAAGGGTCACAAAATGGAGCAAAATCCAGTTTTAAAAATGTCTCACTTAGCAACAGAAACGTTGGGCTCAATTGAGGTCATAAGTCAAGGACTACCTGTAGTGCCAGTTAATCAAGGAGGCCTATCTATCCGTAAATAAAATCCAACTTCCCTTCATCAGTTTGCAGACTTTTGACTTCTTCTTTTTTTAAAGCCTGATATGGTTGCATTAGTTTCTATGCAGCCATTATAAGATTATGACTTGAATGTGGGTTGCAGTTATTTATTTATTTGTTTGTTTGTTTGTTTGTTTATTTATTTATTTAGTCCAATACATAATACACATTGAAGAGAATAGATATGTAATAATATAAATAAAGAAAAGAATAGAAGAAAAGATATAAAAGTATAGGTGAACATATTTGAAAGGAAGAAAAGATAAATGAGATAAGGAGAGACAATTGGACAGGGGACGGAAGGCACACTGGTGCACTTATGCACTCCCCTTACTGACCTCTAAGGATCCTGGAGAGGTCAATCATGGATAGTCTAAGGGAAAAATGTTTGTGGTTAGGGGTTGACACTACTGAGTCAGGTAATGAGTTTCACACTTCGACAACTCGGTTGCTGAAGTCATATTTTTTACAGTCAAGTTTGGAGCGGTTAATATTAAGTTTGAATCTGTTGCCTGCTCTTGTGTTGTTGCGATTGAAGCTGAAGTAGTCATTGACAGGTAGAACGTTGCAGCATATGATCTTGTGGGCAATACTTAGATCTATATACAATGAAAGTTGCCTTTCATTGGCCAGCTTCATAATAAGTCAAAGCCCAAGGATGCCAAGAGAGATTAAAAGATGATCTTGCGTGAGCACTTTACACACTTTTGCTTTGAACAAAACCAATTTCTTCATTTGCCATTCCTTCATTCTCACCTTTCCTCCCTCTTCCTCCCAATTACTCTTTCTTCTGCCAAGGGTATTGTTATGCAAATTTGGGAGTTTAACTGGTTTGCAGTTGGCATCTCTCCTACACCAAGTTTGGTAATAGCTTTCTCCGTGACAAGAGATGAGTAAGTCAGCAGAAATGAGCGAGATTCTTTGCTCCTTACAGCATAGCTGAAATATGAACAACGGAGTTAAGAAAGTAAACTAAGTATAATACCAGAGTACATAGAACTAAAGAGTTGGGGAAGGCTGGTGAATGACATCATAGTTCTTAGGTGAAAGACCTCACTCCATTAGTGGAAACCAGACATAGGTTTATTTATTTTTTTGTTTGTTTTGCCCAATACACAATAATACACAATGAGGGTTATAGAGGATATAATCAGGTAGAATGTATTAAAGGGGGAATAGAGGATAAAATAAAATAAAAAGCTTCTAGAGTTGTTAACCTGATCCTACGCAGCTTCTGCTCAGGCAATCTCACACTACTCACAAGAGCCTACAAAACTTTTGCCAGACCCATCCTAGACTACTGTTCATCTGTCTGGAACCCATACCACATCTCAGACATCAACACCCTTGAAAATGTCCAAAGATATTTCACCAGAAGAGCCCTTCACTCCTCCACTCGAAACAGAATATCCTACGAAAATAGACTAACAATCCTGGGCCTAGAAAGCCTAGAACTACGGTGCCTAAAACACGATTTGAGAATTGCCCATAAGATCATATGCTGCAATGTCCTACTGGTCAATGACTACTTCAGCTTCAACAGCAATAACACGAGAGCACGAACTGCTCCAAACTTGACTGTAAAAAATATGATTTCAACAATCGAGTTGTCGAAGCGTGGAACTCATTACCGGACTCAATAGTGTCAACCCCTAACCCCCAACATTTCTCCCTTAGACTCTCCACGATTGACCTCTCCAGGTTCCTAAGAGGCCAGTAAGTGCACTGGTGTGCCTTTCGTCCCCTGTCCAATTGTCTTTCCTCTCTTTCACCTATCATATATACAGTATTCTCTTCCTTTCATATATCCTCTCCTCTAAGTTCACTTTACCCTCATATATATTACCACATGTCTGTTTTCTTCCTATATATTTGTGTATTGGTCAAATGAATAAATAAATAAAATAAATAAAATAAAGGAGTGAAATATAACTACGAGAGAATAGCAGAAAAAGATATAGGTATAGAAGAGAAGATATAGGAGATATAGGAGAGACAATAGGACAGGGGATGGTAGGCACTCTGGTGCACTTATGTATGCCCCTTACTTGGTGAGGTCAACCGTGGATAGTCTAAGGGTAAAGTGTTGGGCATTAGGGGATGATACTATAGAGTCTGGTAGTGAATTCCACACTTCGACAAATCGATTACTAAAGTCGTATTTTTCATCATTTCAGCAGTTCCAGTTTCAGCAGTTCCTGATCAGTTCTGGAGAACCGGTAGTAGAAATGTTGAATAGTTTGGAGAACCCGTAAATACCATCCCTGACTGGTCCTGCCACCATCTATTCTCTGCCTTCCGAGTCCCAGCTGATCAGGAAGAAATGGGTATTTTGCAGTAACCTTTCCCTGCAATGGGGAGGGAAAGGAGATTTTGCAGTGTTCTTCCTCTGGTATCTCCACCAAGCCATGCCCACAGAACTGGTAATAAAAAATGTTGAATCCCACCACTGGTGGAAACCAATGGTAGGTTGGTGGGGTTTGGTTGGCTAGCCTGCAGACTTCGGTTCTTTGAGCAAGACACAATAGCTAAAATCCAATGGACAATATTTGGTAACCCTGAACAAGGAAGTAGAGCTGACTGCACAGATGGTGTCAGGGAAAGCATGTTGCCAAGGGTATAGTGGAAAGCAAGTCCTGGATCATGAGAGGCCCCTGGTGTTCTCTTGATACTCGCTTGTTTCCTTGTAGATGTTTCATTATTCAAACTAGGTAACATCACCAGTGCTAGTAAGGAATGCAGTTTGCTGTCTGATATTACCTAATTTGGATAATGAAACGCTTGCAAAAAAAAACCCAAGCAAGCTCAAAGAGCACCATGGACCCCTTATGTCAACCCCGAGCTACAAATATTCTCCTTTATAAGTCCTGGATCAGATTCATTCATTCATTCATTCATTCATTCATTCATTCATTCATTCATTCATTCATTCATTAGATTTATATGCCGCCCCTCTCCAAAGACTTGGAGCGGCTCACAACAGAAATACAAAATTTTAAAAAAGCAAAAGTTAAAAACCCTTGATTAAAAACACTCATACAACCCAAACAAACCATACATAAAATGGAATCAATTTCTCCATGCCTGATGACAAAAGTGGGTTTTTAGGAGTTTGCAAAAGGCAAGGAGGGTGGGGGCAGTTCTAATCTCTGGGGGGAGTTGATTCCAGAATGCTGGGGCTGCCACAGAGAAGGCTCTTCCCCTGGGTCCCACCAGACGACATTGTTTTGTCGACAGGACCTAGAGAAGGCCAACTCTGTGGGACGTAATCGGTCGCTGGGATTCGTGCGGTAGAAGGGGGTCCCGAAGGTATTCTGGTCCAATGCCACGAATTTTGACCGGAAACTGATTGGCAGCCAACGGAGACTGCGGACTGTTGATGTGACATGGGCATATCTGGGAAAGCCCATGATTGCTCTCACAGCTGCATTCTGCACGATCTGAAGTTTCCGAACACTTTTCAAAGGTAGAGTGTTACATTTCCAAAAGAGAGAGAGAGACCTCTGTTTTATTGTTACACACACATATCTGAAATAGGCCATTTTGACTTCCCAATGATACTCTCCCAAGCCGGTATGTCATAGTAGAGAATATAAATCACCCCCATGGTTAGGTTCTTGATGTTCTCTGAACCAGTGTTTCCCAACCTTGGCAACTTGAAGAGATCTGGACTTCAACTCCCAGAATTCCCCAGCCAGCATTCGCTGGCTGGGGAATTCTGGGAGTTGAAATCCAAATATCTCCAAGTTGCCAAGGTTGGGAAACACTGCTCTGAACTATAGCAATAGCAATAGAGATACTCTAGAACCTTTAACTGGCTATTCCTTGAATTCTTTTAAAATTGCTCTGGTCTCTGGTATTTACCCTTTTTTACCCTCTCCTGGCTCCAGGGAAGCCTTTGGTGCCTGGGGAGGGGGAAACACAAGCCTACTGGGCCCAACAGAAGTTGGGAAGCAGGCTGTTTCTGGTCTCCAGGGGGCCACTAGGGGGTGGTGGAAACTGTTTTTGCCCTCTCTAGACATTGGATTATGGGTGTGAGCACTCACACATGCGCGATAGTGCGCACACATGCTCTTTCAGCACCTGAGGGAAACAAGGTTTGCCATCACTGTTCTCGAATTTTTCACTGGATATTCCTTGAGTGTTTTTAAAATTGCTTTGGTCTCTGGTATTTGACGGTAATAAACATCGACTTGACTTGCTCGAAAGTGATGATCTGAATATGTAAAATTTATAAAGATGGGGAAGTGTTTTCGCTCTGCTTTGCAATGGAATGAAATCAACACTGCGTATCTTAGCCATCCGATGCATCTATGGCAGGGGTGTCAGACTCAAGGCCCGGGGCCCAGATCTGGCCTGTGGGATGCTTAGAGCTGGCCCATGGGGCCACCCTGGAAACAGGGAAAGACAAAGCCAAGGTGCCACTTCCAGCAAAAACAGAGCGGGGGGGGGGGGCTCGGGCAGCCCTCCTAAGCTCCATTTTATTTATTTATTTATTTCATTTATTTATTTTGTCCAATACAAATTGAAAGTTAAAGAGAATAAAAACGTGTAGTAGTAAATATCAGGGAAGGGATAGAAGAAGAGATATGAGAATAGAATACATCAATGAAGTGTAGAGGAAGGATATATGGATGGGAGAAAAGATATATAAAATATAGGAGAGACAATTGGACAGGGGACGGAAGGCACACTAGTGCACTTATGCTCGCCCCTTACTGACCTCTAAGGAATCTGGAGAAGTCAACCATGGAAAGTCTAAGGGAAAAATGTTGGGGGTTGGGGGATGACACTATGGAGTCCGGTAATGAGTTCCACGCTTCGACAACTCAATTGCTAAGGTCATATTTTTTACAGTCAAGTTTGGAGCGGTTAATATTAAGTTTGAACCTGTTGTGTGCTCTTGTGTTATTGCGGTTGAAGCTGAAGTAGTTGTTGACAGGCAGGATGTTGCAGCATATGATCTTGTGGGCAATACTTAAATCATTTTTAAGGCGTCATAGTTCTAAGCTTTCTAGACCCAGGATTGTAAGTCTAGTTTCGTAGGGTATTCTGCTTCGAGTGGTGGAGTGAAGGGCTCTTCTGGTGAAGTATCGTTGGACCTTTTCTAGGGTGTTGATGTCCGAAATTCGGTGTGGGTTCCAGACAGGTGAGCTGTATTCGAGGATGGGCCTGGCAAAAGTTTTGTAAGCTCTTGTGACAGAGGGTTGCAGGAGGCCATCACAGCCGAAAATGGAGCTCAGGAGCTCATTGTCACTGGCAGAGCACTCGGTCCACCACTGGCGGCCCCAACACAAGTGACATCGAGTTGGCCATAGCCCCCCTGGCTGCCCCGAGCAAAAACACAGCCCTGATGCGCCCTCAATGAAGTCGAGTTTGATAACCATGATCTAGGGAGAGTTCAAAGGCCACATACATATAGTCGCCCCGAGTCCTCGGAGAGGGGCGGCATAGAAATCCAATTAATAATAAATACAGCGAGGCCTCAGCCCTGATCTCAAGCCAGCAAATGTGACAAGATCTTCAGAACATTCTCTACCTGTACTGATCTAACTGTATTAAGGTGGGAAGGTTTGGCACAATACGGGAAAAGTTGACAGTCCTAAGAACAGCTACTGCGAGGAAGGGACCAGCAAATTCCTTTCCTCCTTTGGGTGAAGATTATTCCCACTTGTTTTATTATTTCCATTTATGGCACCTTCTGGCTGGGCACTGGAATGCTCCCCAACCTGATTTCATCTGCCTCTTTTTGCAGAAAGATACCCATCAGTACATGGTGGTTTGTTCTTTGGTTAGCCAGGTGAAAATTATAGGTAGATGGTGATTGTTAAACTGAGCATCTGGCTGGCTGACTAAGATGAAACATTATATCTAAGCATTATATCTGGGGGCAATTTGCTGGAAAGCTTCTAAAGTTAGCTGGAGAAGATCAGAGATCCCATTGATTGATTGATTGATTGATTGATTGATTCAATTTATATGCCGCCTAACTCCCTAGCGACTCCCTAGAGACTTTAGAGCTGAGGTGGACAGCTTTGAATCTTTACAACCTGTAGACTTCAATTCCCCGAATTCCCCATACAGCCTAAATTCTGCACTTTTTAAAATTCCCAAGATTGGAAAACACTGCTCCATAAGCTTCTATAATTCCTGAGAAGACCTTTCTCTTGGAGGAAACAATTTGGAGATTAATAAGTTAGATGACTTAAGAACCTGAAGGTCATAAGTAATAATAATTAATAATAATAATTTATTAGATTTGTATGCCGCCCCTCTCCGAAGACTCGGGGCGGATCACAACAACAAAAACAATATACTATAATAGTAATACAAATCTAATATTTAAAAAAGTATATATAAAACCCCAACAATTAAAACCATACAACACATGCATACCAAACATAAAATATAAGAGCCTGGGGGAGGTGTCTCAGTTCCCCCATCCTTGGCGATAAAGGTGGGTCTTGAGTAATTTGCGAAAAACAAGGAGGGTGGGGGCCGTTCTAATCTCCGGGGGGAGTTGATTCCAGAGGGCCGGGCCACCACAGAAAAGGCTCTTCCCCTGGGGCCCACCAAACGACATTGTTTTGTCGATGGGACCCGGAGAAGGCCAACTCTGTGGGACCTTATCGGCCGCTGGGATTCGTGCGGTAGAAAGCGGTTCCGGAGGTATTCTGGTCCACTGCCATGTAGGGCTTTAAAGGTCATTACCAACACTTTGAATTGTGACCAGAAACTGATCAGCAGCCAGTGCAGGCCACGGAGTGTTGTAGAAACGTGGGCGAATCTGGGAAGCCCCACGATAGCTCTGAAGTTTCCAAACACTTTTCAAAATAGACCCCTAAACTGATTTTTTCCCCATTTCCCCATTTCTTCCCTGGATAATTTCCATATCTTTATCCAGGAACGGATATGATATCCATTTGCATGGTACTGGGATATGTTTAGATAGAGATGTGTGAATGGACTTGGATTCTTGCTTTATCTGATAGCTTTGTAGATTGTGTTATGTTTCTGGAATTTTCTCCACTCAACAAGCTATTGATAGATGAATGTACACTATTGACTTTTCATCCACATCTCAGATGCTGAAAGATGCTGGCCTTTCGTGTCAGCATTTCTTACTGCTGTTATCATGTCATTGTTTGCTAAACAGTGTTTGGGCACTCTTTGAACTCCAAGAGGGTGGGAAATGGAATTTCTCTACGAGCTTCAATGGTTTCTGTTTTGTATTTCAGTCTATGTGTCATTTTCAAATGAAAACTCTGATTTCAGGACGTGACTCAATGGTCCTCAGGTTATTTACAAACAGGGCCTTAATAAGAGGTAGCCCCAGCCCAGTGATTCTACTATCACTGGGCCTGAAAAACCTTAGACCAGACCCTCCTCTTCTCCTGTCACATTCTGGAGACCTCACCTACAAAAAAATATTGATAAAATTGAACATCTGTCCAAAGATAGGCTTTGGATTTAGGGGTAGTGATTTCTGACAGTCTTAAAATGGGTGAACAGTGCAGTCAGGCAGTAGGGAAAGGAAGTAGGATGCTTGGCTGCATAGCTAGAGATATAACAAGCAGGAAGAGGGAGATTGTGATCCCGCTGTATAGAGCACTGGTGAGACCACATTTGGAATACTGTGTTCCCTCGATTTTCGCGGGTTTGAACTTCGCGAAACGTCTATACCACGGTTTTTTAAAAAATATTAATTAAAAAATACTTCGCGTTTTTCCCCCTATACCACAGTTTTTCCCACCTGATGATGTCATATGTCATTGCCAAACTTTCGTCTGCTTTTAAAAAAACATTTTTTTAATAAACTTTAATAAATAAACATGGTGAGTAATAATCTAAATGGTTGCTAAGGGAATGGAAAATTGTAATTTAGGGGTTTAAAGTTTTAAGGGAAGGCTTGGGATACTGTTCATAGCCAAAAATAGTGTATTTACTTCCGTATCTCTACTTCGCGGAAATTCAACTTTCATGGACGGTCTTGGAACGCATCCCCTGCGGAAATTGAGGGAACACTGTACAGTACTGTGTTCAGTTCTGGAGACCTCACCTACAAAAAGATATGGATAAAATTGCATGGGTCCAAAGACGGGCTACAAAAATGGTAGAAGGTCTACAGTATATGCTGCTCAGCTCACTGTCAAGCGAATCTGGGTAGCTGACATCATAAAACACAATTAAAACACTAAACATTAGAACCAGGGGTGGGCTACTGCCCAGACGGGGTAGAATGCAGTGGGGTAGCGAAAATGGAGCTCCATCCCAGAGCACCCAATTGGTACTGAAAGATGTTGAAAGAAAATGCAGGGCGTCCAGCATAGGTCATACCCACTGTGTGGTAGTAAAAAGTTTGGTAGCCTTTCACTGAATTGAACGAACACACATTATATAAGTTAGAAATACTACAAAACTAGAGGCGGTCCTCAACTTAAAACTGATTCATTTACATTTAAAAAAAAACCAAAAAACTTTATTGTCATTGTCAATACAACGAATTGTCGTTGACAACAAAGGTCATGTGACACCCAGAGACCAGTCCCACCACACATAACAATCAGGAAAAAAAAGAAAAAAAATTCCCCACCCACCACAAATTCTCCATCCTGAATCACTCATTTAGTGACCCTTCCCCAAAAAAACCCAGCACTGGAAAAAAAAGTAACCGATGATCACTTTTCACACTTGCAAACTTTTGTAGCATCCTCGTGATCATGTGATTAAAATTGGCAACTGACTCATGACCTTTGCTTTGTCCCAAGGTCATGTGATCACCTTTTGCAAAAAAAAATTTGGGGACAATCAATGGGGAAGCCAGATTCACTTAACGACCTCATAACTAACTTTATCAATTGCAGAAATTCACTTAACAACTGTGCCAAGAAAGGTCATAAAACAGGGCAAAATTCACTGGACAAACATCTCACTTAACGACAGAAATTTGGGGTCCACTGTGATCGTAAGTCCAATACTACCTATTGACTATATTAATGAGTTTTGCTGAAAAAATGTTTCCCTTTAAATCAGCAACCCAATCTAAAAGCTGAGCTATTTCCTTTGGTATGTTAGTTTTACCAATAGAGGAAACGTTTTTTTAAAAAAGATTATTCATTTCCTACTCTAGGAAAGGGAGCAATTTGCAGAATTATCTTTGCAAGATTGTTTGTTTGTTTTTCTCTCCATGCTAGGTTGTGGTGGATTGTCATGAGCTGGCAACTTTGGAAACAAAGGTGTGTGATTGAGTAAGGCTCCAGAATCCCGAAATAACTCTTGCTTAATTGACCTTGAGCGAGCGAGCAACCCAAATGGAATGTCAGCTATTTTCCTTGTCACTTTTGCATTGTTTGATTAGGGAAGCTGAAATGCATACCAGAAGCCCTGTTGGCTATTATAATGAACAGAAACACTTTTCTTCCTTTTTATTTATTTATTTGTTAAACAATTATAGGGTGATAATTTTTACATATTAAACATTAGATAAGTAATGATAAAAAGTAGACAATAGGACAGGGACGGTAGGCACAATGGTGCGCTTATGCACACCCCTTACAGACCTCTTAGAAAGGGGGAGATGTCAATTGTAGATAGTCTAAGGTTAAAGGTTTTGGGGTTAGGAGTAGAAACCACAGAGTCAGGTAGTGCATTCCAGGCATTGATTACTCTGTTGCTGAAGTTGTATTTTTTGCAGTCAAGTTTGGAGCGATTGACATTTAGTTTAAATCGATTTTGTGCTCATGCGTTGTTGCGGTTGAAGGTGAAGTAGTCATTAACAGGTAGGACATTTTGGTATATGATTTTATGAACTATAATTAAGTCGGAATGGAGACGACCGAGTTGTAAGTTGTCCAAACCAAGAATTTCAAGTCTGGTGGAGTAAGGTATTTTGTTGTGAGGAGTGAAGGACTCTTCTTGTGAAATATTTCTGGACTCTCTCAATTGTGTTGATGTCAGATATGCAATGTGGGTTCCATACATATTGTCAAGTACATATTGGTGATCTACAAAGATATAATAATATTCATATACGTGATACTAGTAAAAAAAATTAAAAAGAAATATTAGAACAGGGGACGGAAGGCACTCTGATGCACTTATGCACGCCGCTTACTGACCTCTTAGGAATCAGGAGAGGTCAACAGTGAATAATCTAAGGGTAAAGTTTTGGGGGTTAGGTGATGATACTACAGAGTCAGGTATTGAGCTCGATGCATCAACTACAGTGATACCTCGTCTTACAAACCCCTCGTCGTACAAACTTTTCGAGATATAAACCCGGGCTTTAAGATTTTTTTGCCTCTTCTTCCAAACTATTTTCACCTTACAAACCCAAACTGACGCCGCTGGGATGCCCTGCCTCCGGACTTCTGTTGCCAGTGAGGCACCCATTTTTGCGCTGCTGGGATTCCCCTGAGGCTCCCTTCCATGGGAAACACCACCTCCGGACTTCCGTATTTTTGCAATGCTTCAGGGGAATCCCAGCAGTGCAAAAATGGGCGCTTCGCTGGCAACAGAAGTCCGGAGGTAGGGTTTCGAGGACTTCTGTGTTTTTGCAATGCTGCAATTTCGCTGAGGCTCCCCTCGCTGGGAAACCCCACCTCTGGACTTCTGTTGCCAGTGAAGCACCCATTTTTGCACTGCTGGGATTCCCCTGCTGTGATTCTCCTGCAGCATCACAAAAACACGGAAGTCTGGAGGTGGGATTTCCCATGGAGGGGAGCCTCAGGGAAATCCCAGCAGCGCAAAAACAGGTGCTTCGGCTGGCAAAAGGGATGAGTTTTGGGCTTGCACGCATTAATTGCTTTTCTATTGATTCCTATGGAAAAAATTGTTTCGTCTTACAAACTTTTCACCTTACAAACTTCGTCCCGGAACCAATTAAGTTTGTAAGACGAGGTATCACTTTACTCGGTTACTAAAGTCGTCCCGCAGTCGAGTTTAGAGCAGTTTACTTTGAGTTTTGTCTGTTGTGTGCTCGTGTGTTGTTGTGGTTGAAGCTGAAGTAGTCATTGACTATATCAGAAAAACCATGGTGATCGGGATGGATTGCTATTACCACTGCTACCGGTGTGCTGCATGCGCAGCTTTGGTTGTCTTATGTGTGTGCACGTGCTATGCTTGCGTATCCACAGTGTGGTTTTGCTTCTGCACATGCACAGGAAGCAAAAATTCACTGAAATCCCATGAGGGTATATGTATGCGAGAGAGATCTTGGTGACTGTTTGCTTCCACGCATGCGCAGAAGCAAAAAATTGCCAAATTCTCTCTCGCACACTTGTCTCCTCATGAGATTTTGCTTCTGGGTATGCACACGAAGCAAAAAAATATGAAAAAATTGAATTAAAAAGACTGCCCCTAGGACTGTCACCAAATTGATCGTGTGCAAATTGCACAATCTGGCACCCATAGGTTGCACCCTACTCACCTTCCGAAAAGCCGTAAACACCTGGTTTTTCCGGCAGGCCTGGAGTTATTGATCAGAGGGCACACCATCAAGGCATCCGAGAGGGGCGGCATACAAGTGTAAAAATTATTATTATTAATTATTATTATCAAGATCCAGGAAAGATACGCATGGTTTTTTTTATCTGTTTGTTCGCTCATGATGGGTTTTAAATTGTTTTGTACTGTATTTTATGGCAGTGTTTCACAACCTTGGCAATTTGAAGATATCTGGACTTCCCCGAATGCTGGCTGGGGAATTCTGGGAGTTGAAGTCCAAATATCTTCAAGTTGCCAAGGTTGGGAAACACTGTTTTATGGGGTTTTACATTGTATTTAAGAGTTTTCTGGGAGTAGGGTGGCATATGAGCGAAAAGAAAAGAAAAGAAAAAAAATAGAAAAAAAGAAAAGAAATAAAATAAACATAAAATAAACATAAATAAATAAATTCGCTTAACCAGTGTGGCAAGAAAGGTCGTAAAATTCACCAAAGAAATGTCTTGCTTAGCAATAGAAATCTTGGGCCCAGTCGTGGTTGTAAGTCGAGGACTCTCTGTACCCTGTCGTCATCCGAAATGTTTGTAACTCCCCTTTAATTTCTGACTTCCTTATTTCGTATTCGTCCTGGGTGATTCCCGGGCGGCATCCTTTTAAGGCGCTGGGGCTGAGACTGAAAGGAGAGCTCCCATTGGCTAACAGTGAGTCAACTCTGCTGTTATGCGCGTGCCTGGGCATCCCTTTCCCCCCTTCGTGGCTCAGGAGTATCCATCTCACCCGCTTCATTGAGTAGAGCAACTCATGTGGAATGAATCAACCGCTTCAAGCCAAGCGGCTCTTTTTCTTTGCCCTAAAAGGGAAAAGAAAGAAACAGCAGCTCACCTGCACACAATGTGATGGAGAAGTTGGCAGAAGTCAAGGGGTGGATGGCAAAGATACTTTCCAAAGGTCACACATGGCAGGTAGATGCATATTTTTGGTTGATGAACTTAAGCTCCATGTGCAGGTGGACAAAAGGGTGAGATTTTTCCATTTAAGGGTGAGCTCACTGAAAGATTACGGCCCATTCCGTAATGGGTTGCAGCCTGGGGGGAAGGATGCAGTGGGGGTTGTAAGTTTATACACTACTTATTGAATATTTATTTATTTATTTTTATTTATTAGATTTGTATGCCGCCCCTCTCCATAGACTCGGGGCAGCTAACAACAATAATAAAACAACTTATAACAAATCTAATACAGTGATACTTCATCTTACTAACTTAATTGGTTCCGGGAGGAGGTTCGTAAGATGAAACAATGTTTCCCATAGGAAACAATGTAAAATCAATTAATGCATGCAAGCAAAAAATATATATAGCAAAAACGGCACTTTGTTGGGTGCCAGCGCCTGGCTGTCACCTTTTGAAACAGCCAAGCACTTCTCAGCGTTCTCCCAAATGCCAAACCCAGAGGTGTGGCAAAAGTTCAGGTTCGGGTTGCCGCTGAGAAGTGCCGCCGCCCGGCTGTCACCTTCCGAAACAGCCAGGGGACTTCTTGGCATTCTCCCGAATGCCAAACCCGGAAGTTTGGCAAAAGTTCAGGTTCAGTGTTTGGGTTCGGGAGGCCGCCAAGAAGCTTCGCCACCTGGCTGTCACCTTTGCAGAAGAGCCGCAGAACTGTTGGTCGGTCGGGAGGCTCAAACGGACGTGGGGAATCCCAATAAGGAATTCCATGAGAGGAGCTTTGATGTCACGGAGACGTCCTTCCTGGAGTCCAGGAATGAATGAATGACTTCTTTATGCTGGTCAGAAGCCAATCACTTAAGATACCTTATAAGAACTAAAAGGCCATATTATTATTATTATTCAACAGTGGGCCCCAATCTTTTGGGCATCAGGGGCCGGTTCCATAGAGAGAGGTTTTTCCGTGGACCAGAGGGGATGTAGTTTTGTATGCTGCCTACATCCTGCAGATGGGGCTTCACTTTTTTGTGCAGCCTGGTTTCTGGCATGCTGTAGACCGTTTCAGTCCCCACAACATATATCTGGGGCTCACATGGAATGGTGATTGCAATGGGGAGAGCGTGTGACTAGATCTCTGGAGGAGTGGACACTGCCATAAAACAATGAGGGCCACCTCACCGTTGCTTACTCGCTCTCTCCAGATGCTTGGTCCCAGGGGTGGGATACTATCCGGACGGGGAGGAACTCAATGGGGTAGTGAAAATGGAGCTCCACCCCAGAGCACCCAATTTGCACTGAAATATTTATTTATTTATTTATTTATTCATTCATTCACTCACTCACTCACTCACTCACTCACTCACTCACTTACTTATTTAGTCAAACAATTATAGGGTGGTAATTTGTACAAATAAAACATTAGATAAGTAATGATAAAAAGAAACGAAGAAGACAATAGGATAGGGACAGTAGGCACAGTGGTGCCCTTATGCACGGCCCTTACAGACCTCTTAGAAAGGGGGAGAGGTCAATTGTAGATAGTCTAAGGTTAAAGGTTTTGGGGTTAGGAGTAGAAACCAGAAAGTCAGGTAGTGCATTCCAGGCGTTGATTATTCTGTTGCTGAAGTCGTATTTTTTGCAGTCAAGTTTGGAGCGGTTGACATTTAGTTTAAATCGATTTCGTGCTCGTGTGTTGTTGCGGTTGAAGGTGAAGTAGTCGTTAACAGGTAGGACATTTTGGTATATGATTTTATGAACTATAGTTAAGTCGGAACAGAGAAGACGGAGTTGTAAATTGTCTAATCCAAGAATTTCAAGCCTTTTCTTTTAAGTTGTTGAAAGAAAATGCAGGGCGTCCTGCATAATCCACGCCCACAGGGTGGTAGTAAAAATTTTGGTAGCCCTTCGCTGCTTGGCCCCTTGCCATGAAAATAATGTTCTTCTGGCAATCTAGATGAGATGCTTTAATGCTCTGCCCTGTCACCTAATTTCCACAGATGGAAACCTGACGTCAAAACAGGGGCTAAGGTTGTGATTGATCCAGCCTCTGATTAAACACAATCTCCCTGTCTTTCAAAAGCACTTCTCTTTAACCAAAATTCTTCCTGGGGCTTAATAGCTGGGGAACAAAGAGGACTGGCGAATTAATGATTCCCATTTTCGTAGGTGGCCTTGGAATGGCAATCACGTTCTATGATCCTAGAATAGCCCTCTAAGCTTCTCAGCATCTCTTAGCTTTGCAGATAGGACTCCGAAATGCTGCTAGACAGCGCCCCCGTGAGGCCATCGAAAGCATTGCTCAGCGGACGCTAGCTAAAACAGAGGAATTTGGCAGTGACAAAAAAGGCAATCCAGCGACTATCAAAATACAGTAATTCTAAATATTATAAATTGCATAAGTTGGAACTAAAACTATACCCTAAAGGTATAAGGGGCATGCATAAGTGCACTTTTGTGCCTAATGTCCCTGTCCTACTGTCTTATTATCCTTTCTATTACTACGTTCTACTTATGTTATGTTAATATGTACTATAATACTATACTTGTTTGACAAATAAAAAAATAAATAAAAATAAAATAAATAGTCCACAACTTCCAACATTTCATTTTGCAACCGTCTGAAGTTACAAAGACGTTAAAGAAAAGTAACTTATGACAGCTCCTCACACTTATGACCAATTGCAGCATCCTCATAATCACACGCTCAAAATTCAGATGTTCGGCAACTGGCTCTTGATTGATGACGGTCATGTGATCACTTTTTGCGACTTTCTAACAAGCGAAGTCCATGGGGAACTGTGTCACTAACGGAGAAACTGCAGTAGTTCACTTAACAACTGTGGCAAGCCATAAAATGGGACAAAACTCACTTTAACAATGTTTCACTTAGTAACAGAAATTTTGGGCACAATTGTGGTCATTAAGTTGAGGACAATCTGTATATGGGAGGATTGCTATGCTATTCAGTGTTGGTCTACTGCTTGAGCAGGGGATTGGACTAGATGACCTCCAAGGTCCCTTCCAACCTGTTATTCTAGGTTCTATTGCAATTTGCTCAGATTCTTCAGAAATCAAGTGGCGAAGGAATTGCAGAATAAAGTTAAAACAGTTCCTTGTAGGACATCAAAATGGTGATACTGGTGGTACCTAGCACCGAAAAGATTGGCTCAGATATATCCAAATTATAATCAATTATGCTGGAAGTGCAAAAAAGAAGAAAAAAGAAGAGGGCACCTTCTTCCATCAATGGTGGTCATGCCCTGAAGCGAAAAAATATTGGATGCAACTTAGAAAATGGCTACAAGAAATAACCAATGTAGAAATTGAATGTACACCAGAATTCTCTCTATTAGGCATTATTAGTCATTTGTATGAGTAAAATGTTAAATATTTGATGTTACAGATTATAACGGCCGCAAGAATAGCCTACGTGAAAAAATGGAAAAATCAGCAGATCCCCAGCGACAAGGAGATAATTGGGAAAAATCTATGAATGTGCAGAAATGGACCGTTTGACTATGGAACTGAACGATCAAAAGGACTCAGATTACTATGCTATTTGGATGAACTAGTACAACTGGATACAAAAAAGAAATGCAAATCAACAATAAGAGATAGAATGTCATAAATGTACAAATGTAAAAATGCACAATATATCAATGTAATATAAATATATAGATGTTAACCCACCTGAAAGTATTACAAAGTATTACGTAAATCAATAAAAAACCAAAACGGTGGTACCCCCTATTTCAGGAAGCAAATGACTGCCAGACAAATCGGAGGTGATATGTTGGGATTTTAAAATTTATTCCAACATGCTGTTTTTTAAAAAATAGGCTCAGACTGATTAGACAGCCCAAACTGTAGTAAAGGCAATATACGTGTAAAAACTTCTTTCATTCACAGTACAGGTGTCATTTACAATTAAGGGTCACAAACATCAAATGCTGAGTAATTTCTCTCTTTTTTTAAACATTATATTCTGTGCTTTTTACCTGCATTTTTTGCACTCTTATTACCGTACAGACATTGCAAGATGCAAATGTAGAAACTGAAATAAAAATTACAGGCAAAACTACCAAATTACACCGTACTCTGAGTCTGTACATATTTACAGTACCTTTTTTGGAATGTATTGCCATTTTTAAGAACATATAGAAACTTTCTAAAGACTATTCCACTTACAGAATACATACACCTTTTAGAAAAAAAGGCAAATATTTATCTTACATGAGACCATGTATATTAAATTTGCGTACACATCATCAATATTATTAATATTTTACATTACATTTACTAAAGTGAGCATAAGTGCCATAATATTCAAGACTGAAAACTTATTTTATGTCATCATTAGGACCCAAATTTGGTATTTTCTAAAAAAATATTTTACCTTTTAATTCACAAATACTGTGCAATAACAGGACGTAACAAAAAAAAACCTTCTTAAGGAATACACACAAAATCAAGTTTGGGAAAATTAAAAGGAGGGAAAGTATTGAAATAGACAAACTAGAGGAAGGGCTAGATCACAATGCTTCCCACTTAGCTCAGAAATGGTGTTAACAGCTTCAAAAGATTATATATTTAGTGCCTCTGGATTTAAAGAAATAAAAGAAAATGTGACATAAATAGAGTAAGTCGGGTGCTAGAAGATAGATCTTTCTGCTAAGTAAAAGTGAACAAGTTAAATATAATTGCTCTGTTTAAACTGAATATAAAACTTCAGTTCAGCATGTGGCTCACTGTTCCAATTCTCCTTCAATACAGTTGTAAATAATTTATTGCTTTTAAGCCTGCTGCAGTTTTTCATGCTCTCCAAACCTGTCAAAATTATGGTTGGTTTCAACTTAGGCTGTATACTCAAAATGACCCAACATTAAACCAGGATGTGTGAAAGTTTGTTTCAGCAAAACTTTGGTTAAGATTAAAGATAGGAGAAGGGCCCAGATGCAATATCAAAAACTGGCTAATCTAAAAAAGAGACGTTTTGGAACTCCTCCTTATGCCCGCGTTGGAAACGAGAATATGGATAGGGCACACAAATCCACGATTCACTGACTGGGCTCAGCCATGATTTACAAATCACAAATGCCATGATTTACAAACTGCAACAAGGAAAACTCCAAACAAGTCATTTTACCGTCCAGCATGACACATGAAACTGCTCCTTATGTTTTTTTTCCTTCTAGAGCAAACTACAGGCTGCAACTTGTTCATATAGTGACCATTCGAAGTTAGAACGCCACTGAAAAAGATGACTTATGGCCATTTTTTTCACATTTACAACCACTGGAGCATCCCCATGGTTACGTGGCAATTGGCTCAAATTTATAAAGGTTGCTGTGTCCTGGAATCACAAGATCTACCTTTTTGCAACCTTCTGAGAAGCAAATCAATGGGGGAAAACAGTTCTACTCAACAACTTGTTTGTTTGTTTGTTTGTTTGTTTGTTTGTTTGTTCGTTCGTTCATTCATTCATTCATTCATTCATTCATTCATTCATTCATTCATTCATTCATTCATTAGATGTGTATGCCACCCCTCTCTGGAGACTGGGATCGGCTCACAACACAAAACAATACAAATCCAAGTAGTTGCCAGTAATTTAACCACTACAGGGATTCATGTAATCGATGTAGCAAGAACAGTTGTAAAATGAGTCAAAACTCACTGTCTTGCTTAGGAAAAGAAAATTTGGGTTTAATTGCGGTTGCCAGTCCAGGATTACCTATATATGAAGACATGCAGAGATAGTCCAAATAGTTAAGGAATGGGAAGACCTTAGTAACAGGTTATTAGAAGCAAGAGTGATGGTCAACCAGAGCAGGGGGCTCCAACCTTGGCAACTTTAAGAATTGTGGACTTCAACTTCAACTGTGGGAGTTGAAGTCCACAACTCTTAAAGTTGCCAAGGTTGGAGACCCCTGATCCAGAGGATTTAATCATGCAGCACCCACCATTGCTGGTATGCTAAGGTTTTCTACAGGGTCTAGCCCATTCAAATATCTTCCTTTTACATTTTACTGAGTCTGACTTCTACATCTATATCATGGGGACAATCCATAGAGGGAGGGGGATGCCGTCATTACTTGATCACTTTTACAGGTGAGACAATAAAGTCCTCTGATTGTTTGAGATTTTCACAAAAGGCAACTTGAAGAAAAGAGACCCATGCTAATCATGGATTAGTTTTCCTGGTCTTCAAATTATACCTTTAAATATGAATCACTCTTACAACAAAACCTGGTTTGGTATTTCGTACTTCGTCTGCACTAAATAACATTGTATGACACACATTTCAGTTAATTCAAGAGAACAAACTATTTTTGAAACAATGGTCTTTAAAGGCCAGACTGTATATCAAAAGGCTTAAATGCTGCCTTTGACAGATGACAGCTCAATACGTCCTTTTGAAAACAAAAAACCATCCACTCACTTTCAAGTCATCAGCAGTTTGGAGAGGGAATTCTTTGGCCTGCAGGTGAAGCAGGAAGGGGAAACCAATGGAAATACTCATGAGCTAAAACACGAATATCATCTCTGCACACTGATGAAACCCAGTAATCAAAGATTTTTTTGCAAAGTTCTGCAAACAATTCTTCTTTCTTTTTCAGCCAAAAGCTGGAGGGGTAAGGATGGAAAAAATCTAGAATTATTCCACAGGATCTGTTCAATTGCATCAATTAGGGATGCCCAAAAGTATCAATTCATTTAAAAATTCAGAACAGGTTAACATGGCTTGCCTCTACTGTGAAGCAGCTGTCACGAGCTCAAAACTGGCTTGATTTTTGAGCATCAAAAAGATTCCCTAAACTTCATGTTTAGGCCAGCTTGGATGAAAACATTTTATTGACAAAATCATATGTATGAAATGAATGGTATTATAATTCAGATATTTACTCTGAAATAAATCTTAGGATACATGACTTTTGGAGGGTGAAATTACCGCTAAAAACATGATGTTCACAGCAATGAGATTCTGTTCAATTTTCCTAGTCGGAGATGATAAGACCAGCTAGCCATGCCTCCTAAATCTTCTTATAGCACCACAATCTCGTGATTGACCCAGTACTTGACTTTTAATGGGGCGGTTTTAAGTGCTTCCAGGGAAACACTTTCTTAAGGCTTTGCTAGGTCTGCCTAGAGTGCTCAGCACCATACAATTTGAGCCCTTATTGTGTTGAGTAGCTTGCCGTCAGGGAAGCTAACTCCATCTGGCCAACCAATGCACTCAGTTGGCCATCAAGAAATGCCCTAGAGACCCAGAAGATTACATGGCTGGCAAAAGGGAAAAAAAGCCTGATGGGAGCCAACTGCTCTCATTTATCTTTCCTGTATCACAAACTAAAGCTTTTTAATACACGTCTTTAGTTGGTCTGTGATTAAATAGCCATAGCACTTAAGACTGACACACCGCTTCACAATGCTTTACAATGCCCTCTCTTTACAGTGGTTTCCAGAATCAGCAGATTGCCTCCAACAGTCCTCATTTTACCCACCTCAGAAGGAAAGCTGAGTCAACGTTGAGCCAGTGAGAATCAAACTGCTGGCAGTCTGCAGAATTAGCCTGCAATACTAGATTCTAACCACTGCGCCACCATGGATTGTATTAGGAAAATGAGAACTCCATTAATGAACAAACCAAGCTGAGATTGGTTTCTGTTTGCAGTGGACCCTCATTATGCAAAAGAAGGCTCATGTCTTATCAAACAAGTTAGAGGTCACACCTTGGTGGCCTTCAGGTCTTTAGGATTACAAGCCTTAACAGTCCTCTGCTACTGGCCATGCAAACTAAAGCTCATGGGAGCTGAAGCCCAAAGCAATTGGATGATATATAAAGTATGCCATGCTAAGGTCGAAGTGGGGCTGCTGGCAGGTATACTGGTAGAGATATCTGGGATCTAGGCAAACATTAGTCCTCAATCAGGAAATGCAAAGGAGGGATTCAAGTAGAGCCTTCTAAAATGCAAGAACAGGTATCACAAGGTTACAATGCATTGCATAGTGTGTTGGGTTTTCTGCTATTCTGTCTATGCTAGGAGCATTGTGGTCCCAATAAGAGATCTCAGGATCCGCCTCCCCAAACTAAAATGCCCTCACTAGCAACATACCAATGTATACAGTGGTTAACACCAAGCCTTTTATCGATGGATTAAAAAAAAATTACTTCCATCTGCAGAGTGCTGAAGGAAGAGAGGACAGCATCAGAATGAAAAATAACTACACCCTAATTAATGATTAACTAGATTCCACTACAAAATCACAGAATCCATTGCAAGGTAAAAGAAATGCACCTAAATGGAAAAGGAGGTGGAAACAGGAAAAAGAAATCAGAAAACCCTGAGCGTTATGTTGCATTTGATCTAGCCCCGCCCCAAACGAAACCAGGCACAGTTAAAGCATGAATGGATCAAAGACGTGAGCGTGTCCAATAATGGCTCACGTACACTTAGAATACTGAAAACCATTTGGTCCATAAAGAGCTGCATGGAAAGCCAACTGGGCAAGGAGGAAGGAAAAGGAACGACCCAGGAATCCAAAGCCTCGGTGGAGATGAAATACTGTTGGTCCAGCAATGGCCGCAGGGATGATGATTCAAAGATTGCTTCTTTAGTGCTGGACAGGGTTATAGGGGATCTTCTGAAGTCAATGCAGGCTAGTGCCGTATCCTTGGTTGGATCTATTCTAGTTAATCCAGTAGTAGATGTTTGCACCCCACGATCTGTCCCAGGAGAAAACCGAATGAGATCCCCTCCCGCCCCCTTCGAAGTCTTGCCATAGATGCTGGATTCCAGTGCAAACACAACAGCACCATCAATGCCGGACCCCCGCCCCAAAAGAGGTATCAGAAGCAGAAGTAAACAAAAGGGAAAAGGTTGAAGACTTCCTTCGGGGGTTTTTTCTTTCAGTGAACTCTGCAATTCCAGGGTTGGTTTGGTCGCTTTCATATCACAACGTCAATGTTACCTTGACTTCAATGCACACAGAATCAGCCAAAACAAAGAACATCCTGCGTCATAAATTTCTTAACACAATACATATTCCTGGAAGATTATTTAACCCAGTGGTTCTCAACCTTTCTAATGCCGTGACCCCTTAATACAGTTCCTCATGTTGTGGTGAGCCCCAATCATAAGTCTAGCGCCAATTCTCCCAACAGAGCTTTAAGCTGATTGGCAGAAAGGTCAGAGGGCTGCCCCCACTGTAAACGCCTGATTGGCCGGATTGTAAAAATGTGTTCCAAGGTGCTAGAATAAAAGTTTTAGTTCCTAACACCATGGAAATTTGTCTTAGGTGACCCCTGTGAAATGGTCATTCGACCCCCCAAAGAGGTCCCCGACCCCCAGGTTGAGAACCACTGATTTAACCCATCCTGTGTTGATCATCTATGCAAAACCCAACTGTCCATGGCTTTATCAAGCCAGCTTAATCAAAGGAATTTCATTCAGGATTTTTTTTCCCCTCCCATTTGGGGGAAATATGAGAACATGCAGACAGAAAATTCAGAACAATTCATATAGTTCTGAACTGGTCCACTGGGGGTTCGCCGGGAATATTTGTGGACCTGTTACAAGGCTGGTGGACAGGGGGGAAGGAGGTCTGGCTTCCTTTTGCAAAGCATTTGTACACACTCCATACAGACTCTCATCCGAGTAAACACTTCTTTTTAACAGTTGCACTTTTAAAATGGTACGAACAAGGCAGAATTGCATGACACTGGCATGATTTGTATGTGGCACCAGTCGGTTAGCGGTTGGGCCGGCACTTCTTAAAGCTGCTCTTTAAAAAAAAAAAAAAAAAAACCTGGCTAAATATTCACCACAATTTCACATAGGTGTGAAATTTGGCCATCATCAGCAGTTTGCATGGATTCCAAAAGCTGGGAAGATAAACTATGCAAAAACCCCAAATGGAAAGAACTTTAAAACATCCTGCTTTCTTTGTTTAGTCCGAAGGTTTTTCTGACGTTACGAGAACTGAAAAAGTTTTCAGTTTTTACGATCTGCCGTCTAGCGGGACCCTGCTGGTTTTGAGATTGCAGCTAGTCCTCAACTTACAACAGTTTTTACTTAGTGACCATTTAAAGTTATAATGGCATTGAAAAAAAAGCGACGTGGCCATTTTTCACATTTACAATGGCATTGCTGCATATCCCTAAGGTCACACGATTAAAATTCAGAGGCTTAACAACGGATTCGCATCTAAAGACGGTTGCAGCCTCTCGGAATCATGCAATCTGCTTCTGCAACTTTCTGACAAGCAAGGTCAATGGGCAAGCCAGATTCGCTTAACGACCATGTCACTAACTTCAGAAATGCAGCGATTCCCGTAAACCACTGTTGCAAGAAAGGTGGTAAAATGGGACGGGGAGTGGGGAGAACCTCACTTAACAAATGTCTCACTGAGCCACAGAAATCAATCGTGGTCATAAGTCAAGGACTATATCTGTATACAGGACGTAATCTAACCTCTTTGGACAGCATCAAGTTAAGCTACACCGTCTTTCAGAGGGAGACGACATAATGCAGACAAACATATTGTAACATCAAAAATCCAACTACAGCAGGAGCAGATGTAAGCACAAGCAAGCATTTAACTTGGACTGGTGGGAAGATCCTGGCTAATGGCTCATTCTTTGTCAAGTGAACCAGGTGTTCACTTGACTGATTTTTGCAGCCTTATTTGAAAAGAAACCATCACAAAAACAACATATATGATAGGAAACAAATGTGCTCTTTCTAATGAAATAAAAATGAGAATGATAGAAGGTGAGAAAACAGAGAGCTCTGTTTCATCACCTTCAATCATCTTCATTAGAAAGAGCATGTTTTTTCTATCGCTCTCTGTTTTCTCACCTTCAATCATCCTCATTTTTATTTCATTAGAAAGAGCACATTTTTTCCTATCGTATATGTTGTTTTTGTGATGGTTTCTTTTCAAATAAGGCTTCAATTTCACCAGGTCCATTTGACAAAGAATGACCCTATGTGCACCGTTGCTAAAATCTTGGTTCAACACCCATCATGGATCTCTTACAGCAGAACTGTTCAAACTTGGCGACTTTAAGACTTGTGGACTTTGATTCCCAGAATTCTCCAGCCAGCATAGCACAGCTTAGTTGGCTGGAGAATTCTGGGAGTTGAAGTCCACCAATCTTAAAGTTGTCAAGTTTGGGGGGCCCTGTCTTACAGCTTGCTCACCAACATGGGCACTATGCAAAAGCAGTTCCAACGGAATCCGTTGTAAGTTGGAAATTAAAGATTTCTTAGTTCTCTGCGGTAGTTTTCAAAAACGGAAATGGGTCAGATAGATCTGGATTTTGTTAATGATTAATATTATTATTTTTGGTATAAGAAACTTGGGGCAATATTTTATAAAAAAAGAGAGACCTATTTCAAATCTGAGGTTATACTTGAGAGCGCATTTTCGAACAACCGAGATCCCAAGAGCAGAAGAAAGAAACGAAACGAAGCAAAGATTCTCGTCTTAAGTTTTAACCAGCCAACGTTTTACCAGCCAACTTTCATGGCTGGTTAGAAAGCACCCTTTAACTTGGATTGTGTGCACATGGATTTAAGCAGCAGCATCAGCAGCAACATGGAATGTCAGCATTAAAGCAAGAATGGCTGCTAGAAAGAACAGATCCATACCATTCTCAGAACATATATATATTACATTCAATATATTTCTATTTCCTTCCAATTTATTTTATTATTATTATTTTTTCTCTTTTAAAATGGGCTAAGCCTTCATATGTCTGTTTTGTCCCTTTTTAAAAAGTGCTTTTGTGGGTTGTATTTGGGGAGGCACCTTTTTGAGATTGCTGAGATCTCTCTCTCTCTCTCTCCCACCACCCCCCACCCACCCCGAGAGAATGATGTTCACTGCCATTAATACCTCCCCAACGTTAAGTGCTAATTTCATCAACAATTCAAGGGTAAACACGTCTCCCTCTCCCTCCCCAAATCAGAACAGTCACAGCTGTTCTTAAAGCACATTTACAGGCAATCAGAATAATGCAAATAATAATAATAATAATAAAAAATTTAAAAAAAGAACCATTATAAAATAACAAGCACTTCACCACATATTAAATAAAGCATGTAATAAATAGGGGTGGGTGGATTATAACTTCTGTACAGGGGAGTGGATTTGTTTGTTTGTTTCTCCTTTTGTTTTTCTAATCAGTTTCCTCTGAAAAGGCGTCAATTTTCCTATAAGTTTTTTTTTTTCAGTGCATCCTTTGGAACAAAAAATAAAAGAAAAAGATTCTAGACTCTTTCTGGTCTGCATTGATCGGAGCCTGTTGGAACAGACTGTGGTTAATGGCGACGGAGGGGCATGAGCGATGGACTCCTTTTTTCAAGAGTAGTAAAACACTTGTAGATTCAGAGATGTGTGTGTGTGAAGCAACCACAAAAAAAGGGGGGGGCATTGATAAAGGCACAAGTAAATGTGAAAGTAAAATGGAGGAAAGGAGAGATGATTTTTTCCCCCTACACCAGAAAGACTTTACCCTTTAAAGCGACGGATTGTGCTCAAACCAAACAGCACTGGTCTGTTGTCTAACATCCGAAAAGTGGTGGGCAGGAACACGGCAAGGGCTTAAGTATTTCCTGCACTGTTCTCCACTCGGCTTTGAGCTAAGCACGTTCCAAAGATGGACTTCTTCTCCTATAGGCCCCCGCTTGTGGGGCTGGCTCTCCCGACAGGTTCCTCCTTCTGGCAGAGAGCTTCTGGTGAGAGGACTGGCTGGGTGATCGTTCCAACAGGCAGCCCATGCTGCTGCTTCGGTCCAGGGACTGCGGAGGGAGGCTTGAAACAAAAGCGCAGGTGGGTTTGAAAGCAATGCACGA
Source organism: Erythrolamprus reginae (assembly GCF_031021105.1). Lineage (NCBI taxonomy): Eukaryota > Metazoa > Chordata > Lepidosauria > Squamata > Dipsadidae > Erythrolamprus > Erythrolamprus reginae. Next base: position 14,727,696 of record NC_091960.1, read on the forward strand.
GCCGCCGCCGTATTCTGTCCCCTTCTTGGCGAAGGGTCCTTCACCACGAGCCGAAGGCTTCGGAGAACATTCCCCCTTCGAGCAAGAACTCATCGGGGTGGCCCTGCAGGTCTCCTGCGCTCCCGAACTACACTTTTTTACCCTGTATCCTTCCTTGGGAGGCGTTTGCTGAAGCTCACTAGTCCTTGTTTTCTCTTCCGCCTCGGTGCCGCAACGAAGTGGCGAGGCGGCATATGGAGGAGGAGCTTCAGGTCTGTTCGTGGTTTCTTTGCGCCTGGCTTTCGTTGGGCTGAATTCAGAAGTGCTGCCACCGAGTTCAAAGTAGCCGGCTTGCAGGGACATCACTGATCCATGCCCCAAGCTGGGGTGAGTGCTGGGTCTTGCCTGGACCATCTGGATGCCCCCGATTGGGATCATTGGGAAAGGACTCCTGGGTAATTGCTGGGAGTGCAAAGGGAGGTGACTAAAAATATGGTCTTCCGCTCGCTCGGGAGCACGGATGGGTACTTGGTGGAGCGACTGCAAAGGTCTGAAATAGAGATGTTGAATGATGCCTGGCGACACTGTTGACTTCCTGGACTCGGTCTTCTGCAACAAAAAGAGGCATAGAGAAAGTCAACTCTTTAAGTTTGGGGCATAAAACACGGCCTTTCTTAAATAAGGAGTTCTTAATTTTTGTTTTTTAAAGATGACTCAAAGGAGTCAACTGAAAAAAGGACATATTCCATTGCAACTGGTCCATTGCATCTTTCTCTTTTTCTTTGCTCTGTATTACAACACAAGCAAAGCAAAAAAATATCACACCTCATCATGAAAAATGATCGTTCTTGATCTTAACCCTGGGCAATATCCATTTTTGGACCAGATTACTTGCGGGACCTTCTGCCATATGAATCCCAGCGACCAGTTAGGTCCCACAGAGTCAACTAGACCAGTGTTTCCCAAACTTGGCAACTTGAAGATATTTGGACTTCAACTCCCAGAATTCCCCAGCTAGCGAACGCTGGCTAGGGAGTTCTAGGAGTTGAAGTCCAGATATCTTCAAGTTGCCAAAGTTGGGAAACACTGAACTAGACAATGTCGTTTGGCGGGACCAAGGGGAAGAGCCTTCCCTGTGGGGGCCTCGGCCCTCTGGAATCATCTCCCCCCAGAGATTCGCACTGCCCCCACCCTCCTCACTTTCTGTAAAAATTTAAAGACCTATCTGTGCCGCCAGGCTTGGGGCCATTAGACCCTAGCACCCTGGCCGACGAGTGTAGTATGTGTTGCTGTATGAATGAGAATGAATGATTTAAAATGTTATTAGGGAAAGAGCCTTCTCTGTGGGGGCCCCGGCCCTTTGGAATCAGCTCCCCCTGGAGATTTGCACTGCCCTCCCCCTCGCATTTTGCAAAAGTCTTAAGACTCATTTATGTGGTCAGGCTTGGACCAATTAGGACTTAGCCCCTGGCCAACGAATGATTATATGATTGCTGTACGAGTGGGTGTGATTTTAGATTGCTGTGTAATTTTAATTTAATTGGATTTATGTTATTGTAATTTACAGTCTTCGGAGAGGGGCGGCATAGAAATCCAATAAATAAATAAATAAATAAATAAATCTCCAATACCTGACCCCCCACTGGCCATTTGTAAAGCAAAAGGTGTAAACACAGGGATGGGAGACATAGGGATCTTCCGCATGGCCAATGATGTGAGTCAACAGACGTTGCAGTGAAAAATAAAAACATCAGATTTTGCCCATCTCTGAGCACAGTTTACCAGTTTAGGTTCTTCATGCAGCTCCGTATCTTTGTCAAAGGACCTGTGAGGTAGAGGCACTGAAGATGATATTCCATGCGGAGTTTTACGTAAGTTTTGTCCTTTTTCATCTACTGCCACTTGGCCATGAGAAGACAGATCCTCTCTTGCTGGGGATGGATAGCGTGAAGGTGGTTCTGAATAACTCTGGGACAGCATTTTCTTCAGAGATAAGTATCTAGATGATGACATTTCCCTGTTTGGAGAGACGCATCTCACCGGAGAAACCCCTCTTGCTGGCGGCAGGTGTAAGGAGGACAAGAGCTCTCTCTTTGAAGAAAAGTATCTGCTTGGTGAGATCTCAAGTCTTGGCGATGAATTACAGAGGAAAAATGACTCTCTCAGAGCTTGGTGACCGGAGGGTATTTCTCCAGTATAGGACAATCTTTTTGGTGAAGTTTCATTTTTGGTTAACAGATGCTTTCGAGCCAAGGAACGGTTGTTTCCACCGCTGCTAACCCCAGAGTCCTTGCTTGGGGAACACTTCCTTCGAGGCGTGATATCTTTGGAGACTGACAAATCCATTGCTAAGAGCATCTGTGGTCTTCTAACAGATTCCTTCTCAGCTGAAGTTGAGAGCGCACTGGAGGACAGAGCTGGCCGATGAAGTCTTAACAAGCTGTGGCACACAGCAACTTCACAGCTGTCAGCTGACCATTTCATTTCAGGCTCCAAGGAGGCAGTCTGGGAACACCAAACAGTACTCTCACTGCCAGAGGAAACATCTCCCACTGTGGACAACGTTGCCTTAGTGCCTTTCTCCGTGGAAGAGAGAGAACTTCTTGGAGTGTTGCCTGGAAGAGAAGGGTTCTTTGTTTCAGAAGGCTTTCCAAGTGATTCCTCTTGGTTTTCCTCTTCCTCGTCTTCCTCGTCTTCCTCCTCGTCTTCCTCCTCCTCCTCTTCTTCATCATTGTCATCATCATCATCATCATCATCATCATCATCATCAGACTCTTCCAAGTCTGAAAACTGGTGTTCAGGTAACTCAGATCCCTCCTGACCTTCTGAATCTTGGAGGAGATCTTCAGTGGTTCCTAAAAGATGGGAAGCAGAGCAGAACAATTTATCAGACAAGGATACATAATACATGTACACATATTCACATACATACATTTGTAGAAATGTCAGGATAGATTCAAACTAAATGTAAACTGCTCTAAACTCAGACTGCAGAAAATACGACTTCAGCAATAGAGTGATCAAGGCCTGGAATGCCCCCCCTGACTCTGTAGTTCAGTGACGGTGAACTTTTTTCCCCTTGGGTGCCAAAAGCATGTGCACATACATTATCGCACCTGTGCGAGTGCCCACACCCAGAATATCTCCGGAACCCCCTTCTGCCGCACGAAGCCCAGTGACCAGTTAGGTCCCACAGAGTTGGCCTTCTCCGGGTCCCGTTGACTAAACAATGTCATTTGGTGGGACCCAGGGGAAGAGCCTTTTCTGTGGCGGCCCCAACCCTCTGGAACCAGCTCCCCCCAGAGATCAGAATTGCCCCCACCCTCCTTGCCTTTCGTAAGCTCCTTAAAACTCACCTCTGTCTTCAGGCATGGGGAATTGAGATATCCCCCTCCCCCAGGCCTATAAAATTTATGCATGGTATGTTTGTGTGTATGTTTTGCTTTTTAATAAGGGTTTTTTAGTTACTTTAAATATTAGATTTGTCATACATTGTTTTATTATTGTTGTGAGCCGCCCCGAGTCTATGGAGAGGGGCGACATACAAATCTAATAAATGAATGAATGAATGAATGAATGAATGAATGCCTGGGGAGAGTGAAAATTGTCTTTCCTGCTCCCTGGAGGCCCTCTGGAGGCCAGAAACAGCCCATTTCCCAACTTCTGGTGGGCCCGGTATGCCCGTTTTTCACCCTCTGCAGGCTCCAGAGGCTTCCCTGGAGCCTGGGGAGGGCAACAACACCCTCCCCCATCCCTCCAGAGGCCCTCCGGAAGTTGAAAATCCCCTCCTAGAGCCTCTTGCGAGCCAAAAATCAGCTGGCTGGCACACACATGCACGTTGGAGCTGAGATAGGGCAACAGCTTTCATGCCGGCAGATATGGCTCCGAGTGCCACCTGTGGCACCCGTGCCATCGGTTCACCTGCTGTAGTTTCTTCCCGTTTCTGTAAGGGGTGTGCATAAGCGCACCATTGTGCCTACAGTTCCTGTCCTACTGTCCTTTTGTCCTCTTTTATCATTATAGAGCCAGGGTGGCGCAGCAGGTAGAGTGCTGTACTGCAGGCCACTGAAGCTGACTGTAGATCTGCAGGTCAGCGGTTCAAATCTCATCACCGGCTCAAGGTTGACTCAGCCTTCCATCCTTCCGAGGTGGGTAAAATGAGGACCCAAATTGTGGGGGCAATAGGCTGGCTATGTTAAAAAATGCTGTTGCTAACATGTTGTAAGCCGCCCTGAGTCTAAGGAGAAGAGCGGCATAAAAATCGAATAAATAAAATAAAATAAAAAAATAACTTATCATAATTGGAGGAACTCCACTTTGTTCTGTGCTAATGAGGAAGCACGAAGGAAATTAGAAATGTAAACTTCATTAAAAGTGCCGGTCCATCTCAGATTGTTTTGAGCAAAATCTAAGGGCTAAAATATTGCTTCTGCCACTAATACAGATTTTACTGGCGGGGAAAATATTTACTGACCCCCTCGCATCCTGGACACAAACTGTTTCAACTCCTACCCTCAAAACGCCGCTACAGAGCACTGCACACCAAGACAACTAGACACAAGAACAGTTTTTCCCCGAATGCCATCACTCTACTAAACAAATAATTCCCTCAACACTGTCAGACTTTTTACTAAATCTGCACTTCTATTTCTACTACTTTTTCTCATCATTCCTATCATCCTTTTCCTCCCACTTAGGACTGTATGGCTGTAACTTGTTGCTTGTATCCTAAGATTTCTATTAATATTGATTGTTTCTTCTTTGCTTATTTGACCCCTATGACAATCATTAAGTGTTGTACCACATGATTCTTGACAAATGTATCTTTTTATTTTATGTACCCTGAGAGCATATGCACCAAAGACAAATTCCTTGTGTGTCCAATCACACTTGGCCTATTCTATTCTATTCTATTCTATTCTATCCTATCCTATCCTATTCTATTCTACAGATTTTACCTACAAAGGATATTTATTATTATGGGCTTTTCCCCGTCTTGCCTTTCCCATTCATGCTGGGTGGAAGCAGAGAAAATAAACAGGTCTGAAGTTCAAGGAGGATCAAGTGAGGCTTTAATATATAACAATTCAAAGCTTCCGACTTCCTGAAATATCACGGAAAATTGAAGTAGAATTTTGTTTATCCATTCACTCAATCAATTTGTAGATTTTAACAATGAAGCCTCTTGGCAGTTCACAACAAAAGGCAATTGAAGGCAATTAAAATGTTCCTGATGAGAGGCTTTAAACGAAGTAAAGTGTTTATATATTACAACAAACATTCAATTGGTGCATAAATTCCCATAAGCCATCTGAAACCGTTCCATTGTCAATAGTCTCTGGAAAACTAATAATTTGGGGCTAAATATGTTCTCCACTGAAACATATTCATTGGTAAAAGGAAACCAGGCCATCCAAAAATATTGTGGATTAGGATTGCATCAATATACAGATCCAGAATTTTCAGATATCCAAATTTCTCTAGTACGGTGTTATTCACTCCTTTTCGTTTTGGGGCATTTCACTTATTTGGGTATAAATTTTTTATTGTTTTTCACCCCTTGCAGAGATTCCAATTTACATACCTCAAAGTAAAATATAATACAATACAATATCAAATGCCAATTTCTTAGTCAAATTAAACACATTTTCCAAATTATTCATCCAATTGTTTTCTGGTGCATATCATTCATCCTGTGCTACCTCCTTTCCAAATGCTATCATCCGGATTTTAGATAATGTTCTTCGCTTTCATTTATATTTACAGTGCTATAGCTATCTACATTTCTCTTGGCTATTTGCTGTTATTCTTAACTATGCCATCGTGTTTCAGTCCCTTCTTAGAAAACACATTCCTACTTTCATTTTTTTTTTTTAAAAAAACACCCAAAAACCTCATTTTATCATAACTGCCCTTAACAATAGAAAATATCCAAATTTACGACTTTTTAAAAGCCCAGGAAAAAAAGAGAAAAAAATAAAAATAAAGAAAGAATAAAAGAGAAACTAAAAGAAAAAAAAGAAGAGCAGAAAAGAATAGGAAAATAAAAAATGCTATTCATATCATATCTTAATCCATACATAGGAGGAAGGGTTGTTATTAGAAATTTTAAAATACATTCCCTACTCAATTCATTTATTCCACGTCTTTCATTATATCAGTATGTCATTTCTATTTTAACAAATCAAAATAAATATAAATCATTATTGCTCCATTATTTTATGCAAAAAGTATCCTCCATGAAAACAAAACAAAAAAACAAAAAAGAACCAAAGTATTAATATTCTTCCCTAATTTAGATATTTTCCACTGCCATTCTTAGTATGATAATCTTCCCTAATCTATAAGCCCCGCTGCCAATCCCAGTGTAATAATCTTCCCTAATCTATGTGCCACTGTCATATCAGTGCAATAATCTTCCCTATTCTAATTACTTTCACTACTAAATGCAATGCCATAATCTTCCCTACTCTATATATTTCCCTAATCTATATATTATCCCTAATTCTAAATGTCTTCCACTATCGAACTCAGTGATAATCTTCCCTAATCTATTGATTTTCTGTATTTCCTATATAATGCCTAACATAATTAATTAATTATGAGCCGGGGTGGCGCAGCAGGTAGAATGCTGTACTGCAGGCCACTGAAGCTGACTGTAGATCTGAAGGTCAGGGGTTCAAATCTCATCACTGGCTCAAGGTTGACTCAGCCTTCCATCCTTCCGAGGTGGGTAAAATGAGGACCCGGATTGTGGGGGCAATAGGCTGGCTCTGTTAAAAAGTGCTATTGCTAACATGTTGTAAGCTGCCCTGAGTCTAAGGAGAAGGGCAGCATAAAAATTGAATAAATAAATAAATAAATAAATAAATAAATAAATAAATAAATAAATAAATAAATAAATAAATAAATAAATAAATAAATAAATAAATAAATAAATAATTAGTGCTAGTTATTATCCCATATTAATCCTTCTTCTGTTATTCTAATTATCCTCCTTTTCACTTATTTATCTACATAACAGATGGATGATTTATGAGCCCATCATTCATTGGAATATTACTCTCCAACAGAAATAAATAATATATTACATGGAGGGCAAACTAAGCTGTTGTGGGAAGACCAATCGGATGGAGGTACAGTGGTCCCTTGACTTTTGTGGGTCCGACTGTCGCAGAAAGACTTTACCACAGGTTTTCAAAAAATATTAATTAAAAAATGCTCCATGGGGTTAATTTTTGAACATTTGAATGTTTTCCCATGGCCGCCCGATGAACAATACTGTACATTTTAACTCTCCTCCTCCCCCACCCCACCCCAGCCATCCTGCTTCTTTAAATAAAAGCTCTGCTTCCATCCCAGCCTCCCGATCCCTCCCCTTTAATTCTTGGAGCATTGGTACGCTCCACTTGAAGCCGAGTCTTACTGCTGCCCACTGCCGCACAGCAAAGCCCCCTGCTTGCCCCTGCGGGTTCTGGGGGTAAATAAAACCAGGAATGGAGGAGGGAGGGGGAGGAAGGGCGCGACTCTACTTTGCGGAAATTTGACTTTCCCAGGCGGTCTTGGAACGTATCCCCTGAGAAAGTCAAGGGACCACTGTACTTCAAAAAAGAGAGGTGTGTGAATGGAGGTAAGGAAGGGAGCAGGAATTAAATAGTTTTGATGAAGAAATATAGCAAATTTCTTTAAAGCAGTGGTGTTAAACTGAAGGCTCCGGAGGCCGGAACCAGCCCATGAGCCCACTATTGAAACAGTGAAGAGCTGACTCATGGTGTTTCTGCCAGTGAAAATGGAGTTTGGGAGGGCCACCTGTGGCCTGCCAGGGCTCCATTTTTGGCTGCAACAGCCACTTGCAGCCATCTGCCAATGAAAATGGAATTCAGGGAGACTGCACGCAACACACCCTGACTCCATTTTGATCCACGATAGTCTCCTGCAGCCCTCTGTCAGTGAAAAAAAAGCCTTGATGAGTGACATTGAGCTGGCCATATCCACCCTAGCTGCTGCTGCTGCTGCTGCTGCTGCTGCTACTACTACTACTACTACTACTACTACTACTACTACTACTACTATTATTATTATTACAGTGTTCCCTCGATTTTCACGGGTTCGAACTTCGCGAATAGCCTATACCACAGTTTTTCAAAAAATATTAATTAAAAAATACTTTGTGTTTTTTTTTTCTATACCACGGTTTTTCCCACCCGATCATACATCATTGCCATTGCTGAATGGCTGAAATCTCGGCCAATCAGCATTTTTATCGCCAAATAAATAATTATGTTTATAAATATCAGGATCACTAAGTGTCTTATTCAACTGTGAGTACCAGTAATAATGGCGAGTAAATGGTTGTTAAGGGAATGAGAAATGGTAATTTGGGGGTTTAAAGTGTTAAGGGAAGGCTTGTGATACTGTCCATAGCCAAAAATGGTGTATTTACTTCCGCATCTCTACTTCACGGAAATTTGACTTTCGCGGGCGGACTCGGAACGCATCCCCCACGAAAATAGAGGGAACACTGTATTATTATTATTATTATTATTATTATTATTATTATTATTATTATTATTATTATTTAGATTTGTATGCCACCCCTCTCCGAAGACTCTATGCTCCCTGGCCACACACCCCTCTAATCAATTTAAGTTAACCCCCCCACCCAAGGTCAAACACAACTCTGCTGTGACCTTCAATGAAATTGAGTTTGACAGCCCTGCTTTAAAGGAATGAAAGGAATGAAACAACAGAATCCTAGGACTGGAAGAAACATCAGAGGTCTCCTAATCCAATCATTGTGTTAGAATATTCATGACTGGGAGAGCCAGTGGTAGCAATGGCACCCAATGAATAGGCATAGCAACTAAGGACACTTCTGAGTCTATGCAGAGAATCAAAACTAAAGCTTAAGGCTGAGTGTAGTTCACTCTCCACACTCTGTACCCGTTCACTCTGAACTCTGCTGAAATGAAACTCACTGTTTTAAATCGCTTTTATAGAATTTTATCGGTGATACGTGTTTGAACTTTGCATTTTGATTATGGCCTAAATAGGCTAATCAATAAGCTTATTTAACGATGTTACTAATTTAACTACTGCAATGATTCACTTAACAACTATGGCATGAAAAGTCATTAAATGATCAGTTGGCACAGCTAGGTCCACACAGAGCAAGTTGTACCGCCATGGTCCTTGGCAGCCACGCCCACCTAGTCATGGTGACCTGGTTGCAACCACCTGGCCACGCCCACCCAGCCACACCCACCTGGCCATTGTGAACTGTCACACAGACCCTCCTGGCTCCAGCCCTCACTGTCCTGTAGTTCTCTACAGCTCCAGCCAGAATCCCAATTTCCAGCAAACACTCGAAGTGAACAGATCTGTTTTTCATTCCCTTTCTCTCCTCCTTTGAAAACTCAGCTTATATATAAGTATGATGTCATGGTTTGGCCAGGACCACCCTGTGTCTCCAAATGCCCCTGAAAGCAAACCAGAAGCAATCCATCTAAAAGGCCAAGAACCATTCTGGAAGCGCATCGGTTATTCTGAGCAAGTTAACAGGCTCGAAAGCTCCTGCAGCAACCTGATGCCAGAGCAGATGTCTATGGCTGACACATATGAGTGCACCTCCCTGGTGACTGACACAATGCTGCTCCCTCGCCCTCCCTTGCCTGCATGTGCTTTCATCCCCCAGGGGTGAAACTCTGGCAAGGCACCAAGGCTTCCAAGCACTGTTTTTGTCTGCTGCAAAGCAAAAAGAGGTAAACACAGAGAGAGCGGGGGGGGGGGGGGACATAGAAACATAGAAGATTGACGGCAGAAAAAGACCTCATGGTCCATCCAGTCTGCCTTTATACTATTTGCCTGTATTTTTTCTTAGGATGGATCTATGTTTATCCCAGGCATGTTTAAATTCAGTTGCTGTGGATTTACCAACCACGTCTGCTGGAAGTTTGTTCCAAGCATCTGCCACTCTTTCAGTAAAACAATACTTTCTCATGTTACTTCTGATCTTTCTCCCAACCAACCTCAGATTGTGCCCCCTTGTTCTTGGGTTCACTTTCCTATTAAAAACACTTCCCTCCTGGACCTTATTTAACCCTTTAACATATTTAAATGTTTCGATCATGTCCCCCCTTTCCCTTCTGTCCTCCAGACTATACAGATTGAATTCATGAAGTCTTTCCTGATAAATTTTATGCTTAAGACCTTCCACCATTTTTGTAGCCCGTCTTTGGACCCGTTCAATTTTATCAATATCTTTTTGTAGGTGAGGTCTCCAGAACTGGACACAGTATTCCAAATGTGGTCTCACCAGCACTCTATACAGCGGGATCACAATCTCCCTCTTCCTGCTTGTTATACCTCTAGCTATGCAGACAAGCATCCTACTTGCTTTCCCTACCACCTGACTGCACTGTTCACCCATTTTGAGACTGTCAGAAATCACTACCCTTAAATCCTTCTCTTCTGAAGAGGGAGAGAAGGAAGGAGAGAGGGAAAGGGAGGGATGGGGAGAGAGAAAGATTCCAATTCTCTCCCCACCTTCTCTCTCTCTCCCTCCCTTCCTTGTTCTTTGCCCAAACAGACTGAACCAATGGAAATGATGGCCTGAACTGATCTCTAACATAAATTATCTCAGGGACCGCCTTCTGCTGCACGAATCCCAGCGACCAGTTAGGTCCCACAGAGTTGGCCTTCTCTGGGTCCCGTCAACTAAACAATGTTGTTTGGCGGGGCCCAGGGAAAGAGCCTTCTCTGTGGCGGCCCCGGCCCTCTGGAACCAACTCCCCCCAGAGATTAGAATTGCCCCCACCCTCCTCGCCTTTCGTAAGCTCCTGAAAACCCACCTCTGCCATCAGGCATGGGGGAACTTTCCCCCTAAGCCTTTACAATTTATGCATGGTATGTTTGCTTGTATGTATGATTAGTTTTACAATAAAGGGTTTTTAGTTGTTTTAGTATTGAATTTACATGCTGTTTTTTATTCTTGTTGTTAGCTGCCCCGAGTCTACGGAGAGGGGTGGCATACAAATCCAATCAATCAATCAATCAATCAATCAATCAATCAATCTGTTTAAATCTAGCTAGGAGGAGCCATATTGCAGCATAGGCAAAAGCCACATTTGCCCCCACTCTGTCTCAAATCAAGTGTTGACAACTCTAAAAGAATAAAAAGACAAAATGAATGCTGCAGAGACAGAAGCTCTCATAATGATGGCAGCGGAGGCTGCGCTCCACCAAGAGGCCATTTATCGAAGAAGCCACGCCGCGGAAGTTCCCACCTACTTGTTAAAATGGGAGTCAAATGTTGCCCAAGATCTGCATCTCCACTTAGCATCAAGAATGGTGTCTAGGGGTAAGGCCCTTGAGACGATTCACGCCTACAACTGTCAAAATCTCGCAGCCGTGGTCATGCTCGGTGACTCTGGGAATGGGCACCCAATCCCATGTCAGAGTTAATTTAGAACTTGCTTTGGAAATGGGAAGGATCTCAGGCAATGGAAAGTTTCTTTAATAAAGACACTACAGCAGGAGCTCTTTCTTCAGATCACTTTTACTTCTTCTTAGTATCAAAACTATATACTCTATACCAGTGTTTTCCAACCTTGGCAACTTGAAGATATCAGGACTTCAACTCCCAGAATTCCCCAGCCAGCATTTGCTGGCTGGGGAATTCTGGGAGTTGAAATCCAAATATCTTCAAATTGCCAAGGTTGGGAAACACTGCTCTATACCAATGATGGTGAACCTATGGCACGGGTGCCACAGGTGGCGTGTGGAGCCATATCTGTTGGCACGTGAGCTGTTGACCTAGCTCAGCTCCAATGTGTGTGCTGGCCAGCTGATTTTTGGCTTACACAGAAGCTCTGAGAGAGAGCCTCCGGGGTGGAAGGGTGGGAGAGGAAGCCTTTGGAGCTTGGGGAGGGCAAAACACAAGCCTACTGTGCCCACCAGAAGTTGGGAAACAGGGCATTTCTAACCTCCAGAGGGCCTCCGGGGCTGTGGGGAGCTGTTTTTGCCTCCCCAAGTATTGAATTATGGTCGTGGGCACTCCCGCATGTGCGATAGCACGCACGGAGGCTCTTTCAGCACCCAAGGAAAAAAAGGTTCACAATCACTGCTCTATACTATATTACAGAACAACTAATCAAACTATTACACTAGACCAGTGTTTCCCAACCAGTGTGCCGCGGCACACTAGTGTGCCGTGAGACATGGTCAGGTATGCCATGAAGAAGGAAGCTCAGCTTCTGGTCTCGCAACTTTTTGCTGAGAGTGTGAAGAGCAAAAAGTTGTGAGACCGGAAGCTGAGCTTCCTTCTTTGCGCCTTCCAAGTTTTTCTGCAGCTGCAGCACCCCGCCTGGCTGGAACTTCCCTGGTGGTGGCAGCAGGTGAGCTTTGGGGCCCGGCGGGAGGGCGGCAGTAGCGGGAGGGTGGCGGCAGCGGGAGGGTGGTGGCAGCAGCGGCAGCGGGTAGTAGCCGCTGGGTGGCGGCAGAGTGGTCGGATGCGAGACAGAACTCCAGGACAGAGACACCGACGGTGGCAGCTGGACATGTTGCTGTATGCCGTACATGCTGGCATTGCATGGCTGGCACTTGCCTGCTGGCTGGGCCGGGACGGAGGCTCCAGCCCCACACCCATGCCCAGCGCAACACCAGCATGTATGGAGAGAATGAGGGAAAGAGAGAGGAAGGAAGGAAGAGAGAGAAAGAGGGAGAGAGAGAGAGAAAGAGAAAAAGGGAGGAAGAGAGATATTTTTTTTGTCCAAACCTTTTTTAGCCGCCGCCCCCCCACCGCTCAATATTCCCCAGGATTTTTTAAATGTGAATAATGTGCCGCGGCTCAAAAAGGTTGGGAAACACTGCACTAGACGACTCTAACCAACCACTGCTAACCACACCTATGCAAAGGTGCATTACAATATATACAAGTATTGACCAATCAGGTTGTAGCACATCCTGCTGATGCATCGTGACTCAGCATTCCTTCCATTTTACATTAATTACAGCATTTTCACTGTACCTGGAATATTAGCCTCAGGGTGTAAATCCTGACATCCCAGCCATGTGGACAGCATCAGGTTCCATTCCCCCAAAAGTACAGACCCAAATCTTTACCTTCCTCTGGTTCCAGCTCCCCCGATGAAGACGCCAACACACCCATCTCCTGACATTTTTTGCTGTGGGCTTTTGACTTCATATGTTTAGTCAAATTCCCTGCAAATGAAAAACAGAACAGGCATTAAATCGTCAGTCCTTATTTGCTAGCTACACGCAAGCAACCAGTAGCGTTTATCGGCAAGCAATGGTTTACATTCCAAGGCCAGAAGAACAGGTGGCTACTGCTCTTGACATCAAGCAGCTGCCCTCAGTGGCTAATTTGTAGTCTGCTTCCCCCAATTACTGCAGAATTGCTTTTCACAACTGCTAGCTCTCATGCAAGGCAGAAAAAAGCCAGCGGGCACATGCTTTGCAAAAACAGGGAAAGCCCTACTTCAAACCCCTTCCCTGTGATATGCAAAAGAGGCAGGGGATACCAGATAATCATTACCAGAATGCATAAAGCAGAGACAGCCTCATCATGCCTAGAAGTAGTGTCAGGTGGCTGCTGCAATTCTTAAGGTGATGATGATGGGATTCCCAAATCAAGTATCGAAAAGTTCCCAGTTTTTTTTTTTTAAATAGAACTACAGTGATACCTTGTCTTACAAACTTAATTGGTTCCGGGACAGGGTTCTTAAGGTGAAACAATGTTTCCCATAGGAATCAATGGAAAAGCGATTAATGCGTGCAAGCCCAAAATTCACCCCTTTTGCCAACCGAAGCACCTGTTTTTGCGCTGCTGGGATTCCCCTGAGGCTCCCCTCCATGGGAAACCCCACCTACAGACTTCTGTGTTTTTGTAATGCTGCAGGGAAATCCCAGCAGGGGAATCCCAGCATCGCAAAAACGAGCGCTTCGCTGGCAATGGAACTCCGAAGGTGGGGTTTCCCAGAGAAGGGAGCATCAGTGAAATTGCAGCATCGCAAAAACACCGAAGTCCTCGAAACCCCACCTCCGGACCTCTGTGTTTTTGCGATGCTGCGATTTCACTGAGGTTCCCCTCGCTGGGAAACCCCACCTCCGGACTTCCGTTGCCAGCAAAGTGCCCGTTTTTGCGCTGCTGGGATTCCTCTGCAGTCCAGAAGTGGGGTTTTCTATGGAGGGGAGCCTCAGGGGAATCCCAGCAGCGCAAAAACGGGTGCTTCGCTGGCAACGGAAGTCCGGAGGTGGGGCATCCCAACAGCAGTGATGGGTTTGTAAGGTGAAAATAATTTGTAAGAAGGGGCAAAAATATCTTAAACACCGAGTTTATATCTCGAAAAGTTTGTATGACGAGCCGTTTGTAAGACGAGGTATCACTGTATTTAAAATCCTCGGAGAGGGGCGGCATACAAATCCACTTAAACTTAAACTATTACCTTTGGTTGCCTTTTTGTGTGGAAAAAAAATACTGACCTAGGAAATGAACACAATCGCAAATTCTACTCCAGAAATTAGCAAAAAGATGGGAGATGTCAAAGGAAATCTAGGAATGAAGTAAAATGAAGAAGAAACCAAAGCAGGCCTAAGGGTTATGACTAAATTCTCATTTTTAATTTAGGATAAACTTTACAACGGTTCTTTCACCTCTTGCTTTATCCTTACAATTTTTAAATACATGCAGTTTGTACCCTGAAGTCTGTTTCTCAAGATTTCTGCCACCATTCCACTAAAATCACAGCCAATTTTTATATTCTCCCAACTTCTGGAAATCACTACTCAGATCATTTAAATCAGCATCTTATTTTTTTTGTAAACGAAGAGTACTGTTGTCTTTTTTCAATCACCAAGTCCAATGTCCAATTCTTCACAACTCCACAATCCCATGATGGCAAACCACACATGAGCCACAGCTGGCACATGGAGGGCACAGGAGGCATTGCCCTATGTCAGCAGCTGATTTGAGGCCTTCTGAGGGGCAGGAGAAGCCGTTTTCACCTTCCCCAGGCTTCAGGAAAGCCTCTGGAGCCTGTGGATGGTGAAAAATGGACCCAAGGCCTACCAGAACTGTAGGCCCATCGTGCCTGTTTTTTGGCATCCACCGGCTCCTGAAGCCTTGGGAGGGCAAAAAAAAAGCCCAATGGGCCTACCAGAACCCCAGGGGCTTCAGTGAGGCCCGTGTGCATGTTCAGAGAGGCAATGGGGGGATTGTGTGTGCATACTTGGTGGTGCGCTAGTGTAGAGAGTTGCACAAGCATGCACAGGGGAAGGCATTGCCTTATGGGTGTGGGCATGCATGCACACACTATTGCATGTGCTCCCTTTTGCCACCCAAGTAAAAAATGTTTGCTGTTGTTCTGGTTTCTGGTAGAAGTTTAGTAATTGCAAATAACTCTCATTAAATGCATCATTTCATGAATAAAGCAACTCCGTTTATTTCTCTCTTAGCCGCATTTCTCACATTCCTTTTCCTGCTTCACTTAGACAAGATTTATTTCCTAACTACATAGCTTTAAAAAAACAGCAGCACTGACTAAATACAATACAAAATACTTTGGCTTACTTTAGCGTGGCGAAAGCACCTCCATATTTCTTTTCAGCAATGTTGAAACTCCACCCTTCTTCTCCACTAGCCCCCTGACGTGCCAAATACCTCACTACAATATTTAACCCATTCCTCTCCTTAATATCTTCTTCCAGACCTTTGCTCTCTACGTTTCTGAATCCTTCTGAATTTAGGGTTAACCCAGCGCGCGTCTGATTCTCCCTCGCTAGATGCTGAACTCATAGCCCCATCCTGTGGCTGGCCTCCTACCTGTTCTACTACCTGTAACCCCGGGCCCCCCACTACTTCATAAACAGTATCTGAATCTGAGTCCTCAATAACTTCATCATCCTCCAACTGATCAAGAGTATGTACAACAGCCGTGACTGCCATGGTCCATAGCATGCCATCCTCCCATCCTGTCTCCTGGGGTTTGCCCAAATTCATGTTCATTGCATCAATGACTATCTAACATCTCATCCTCTGTTGTCCCCTTCTCCTTTTGTTTTCCATCTTTCCCGACTTCAGAGTCTTTTCCAGTGAGTCCCCTCTTCTCCTGCCAAGGTTCCAGGTAGCATCCAAACTAAATCAGAGTCCAAGTCAAAGTACTCCTCGAAATTCCAATTTATTGCCTGAGCCATCCTGAGTCTGAGTCTACACCTGAGTCTGAGTTTCCCACCCAGCTGAAAGTTCACATCCCTTGTCCCCCACCCACAATCTTGTCATGTTGCCCACTCAGATTGTGCCAGCATGGCAAGTCCTCCTTCTGCTTCTGCCCAGGTGGGTGGGCATAGGATGGCCTTGACCCGCTCAAAATAATGCTTGGTGGTTGCATCATGAAAATGACTCCTCCCAAGTTCTCATAAATGTCACGCTGAATATTGACAGCCCCATAGGCATTCAGTAATTAAATAGTTAACTATGTGTGTTTCTTTAAGATCCTCCTATTATGATGTAATATCCTGCCACTTCTAACCTCACATCCTTCTTCTTCATGTAAAGATTCTCCATTCCTATTCTAACCTCCATCATGTGAAGACGTATTTGTTATTTTGTCCACCGGGACATGTTTATTTTTGTACTTTTATAATAAAAATAAATATTGCTTTGAAAACAAATGAATGGGCTCTCATCCGTCACCTCCGCAGTGGGTTAATGTTCAAATGGACATTAATCACTCAAACCGTGACAATAAATACCAGATAGTCTGACAAGCCGCTAACTTATCATGAGCTTCTGCACCGGCTTGACACTTTCCCAACTCCAGGGTCTTTTCCAACGAGTCCCCTCTTCTCCTTTGGTGGCCAAACTATTTCAGCTTCAGCTCCAATTTCTGTCTTTCCAAAGAACCCAGCGGCCAGTTAGGTCTCACAGAGTTGGCCTTCTCCGGGTCCCGTCGACTAAACAACGTCAGCTGGCGGGAGCCAGGGGAAGAGCCTTCTCTGTGGCGGCCCCGACCCTCTGGAACCAGCTCCCCCCGGAGATTAGGATTGCCCCCACCCTCCTTGCCTTTCGTAATCTCCTTAAAACCCACCTCTGTCGTCAGGCATGGGGGAACTAAGACATCTCCCCTTGCCTATGTAGTTTTATATATGGTATGTTTGTGTGTATGCTTTTTAAATAATGAGTTTTTAGACTTTTAATATTAGATTTGTTATTGGAGACTTTTAATATTAGATTTGTTATTGGAGACTTCTTCTTCTTCTTCTTCTTCTTCTTCTTCTTATTATTATTATTATTATTATTATTATTATTATTATTATTAATTGGATTTGTATGCCGCCCCTCTCCGCAGACTCGGGGCGGCTAACAACAATGGTAAAAGACAACATGTAACAATCCAATTTAATAAAACAACTAAAAACCCTAATTATAAAAACCAAACATATACACAAACATACCATGCATAACTTGTAATGGCGTAGGGGGAAGAAATATCTTAACTCCCCCATGCCTGGTGAATAAGGTGGGTCTTGAGTAGTTTGTGAAAGTCAAGGAGGGTGGGGGCCGTTCTAATCTCTGGGGGGAGTTGATTCCAGAGGGCCAGGGCCGCCACAGAGGAGGCTCTTCCCCTGGGCCTCGCCAAATGACATTGTTTGGTCGACGGGACCCGGAGAAAGCCAACTCTGTGGGACCTTATCGGCCGCTGGGATTCGTGCGGTAAAAGGCGGTTCCAGATGTATTCTGGCCCAATGCCATGTAGGGCTTTAAAGGTCATTACCAACACTTTGAATTGTGACCAGAATAATATTAGATTTGTTACTGTATATTGTTTTATTACTGCTGTGAGCCACCCCGAGTCTGCGGAGAGGGGCGGCATACAAATCTAAATAATAATAATAATAATAATAATAATAATAATAATAATAATAATAATAATTTCCTTTAGGATCGACTAATTTGATCTCCTTACAGTTCAAAGGATTCTTGGGAGTCTTCTCCAGCACACAAAAACAGAGTGCCTGCATGCTCATTTATCATTAAACCATGATCTGAACACAAGCGGCATGCAAATATGAAACAGAAAGAGGTTTTATCTAGCTAGAATTACCCTAAATTTCTTGCATTTGAAAGCAAGGTAGGTTTGCTACAGGCATGCAGACTACTTCAAAATATAGGCCGTGCTTTCAGAATAACGTCAATTTGCCCGATGATAAATTGAAACAGGTAACTGCTCAGCTTCCAGGTGATCAGGTAAATGCGACTTTTGTGGCTCATAGAGGAGAATGTTGCAATAAAGCAGCAGAAGAACATGATGAGGGGCTGAGCTAATGAATCATTAGAAACCTTGATAAGAGCCATATGGCTCAATGCATTAAGGATCATTAAAAAAAAAACACTTCAGTTTAAGTCTTTAAATTGCAGTTGTTACTTAACCCAACCAAGTCTCAGATGATGAAAATTCAAAGGGTTTGGTTTGAATGTGGTTTTTTTGAGATTGCAACAATGAGCGTTTATAATCCCACAGTCTTAAATGAATATTTTTGCGGTTCACAATGTAAGGAAGGGAGAAATTCTAAAACATTTGGGAATGTGATAGTAGCTTTATTATGAATCCTAGGAACCTGTATCCAACAGCAGATAGAGGAAACAAACTTTTAATCAAGTCCCGAGTAAACATTTTCTCCACTGAAGTCACCAGATGTAAATGTCTATTATCTCTTAAATAGCCAAACAGAAAAGGTGCAATAGCAGGGAAAGCAGGTGATTGGGCTATGAAAGAAATGTAATTGGACTGGCACTGAAATCAAACAAAATCATGTTTCATGTTTCATTTAATCTGATTCCACCCATTTTTTTTGTCCTGATTCAATTCACATTAGGGAAATACAGTTCACATAATCTTACTCAGAGGACTAGGGTAGCCTTTAATTTGAAAAATTGCTACATATTCTTGAACTATAAGATTACAAAAACAAAAAGAGAAGAGTTCAATTGTTTATTATTTATTTATATATTTATTTAATTCATATCCCAATTATTTAATGTAGAAAGGATCTAACTTTCGGATTTAGAATAACTACTGGATTATCTATTTCCAAGAATAGGATTTCTTCAAATCAAATGGTTTGAACGAGTCCTAGATATAACTTTAAAAGTTACATTTCTCGCCAACAGCTGTAGCATAAGTATAATGTATCAGACCTTCAAAATTCCATTTTAGGACTAGACTTGTATTCAGGCTGCTTAGTCTTGACATATTTGTTTCAAATTCTAGATTATTGAGGAGATCAGGAGAATTTAAAAGTTTACACCTTATTTCATGACCTCAAATAAATATACACTGCTCAAGATAATAAAGGGAACCCTTAAACAACACAATATAACTCCAAGTAAATCAAACTTCTGTGAAATCTAACTGTCCACTTAGGTAGCAACACTGAGTGACAATCAATTTCACATACTGTTGTGTACATTCAACTTTGTACCAGAACAAAGTATTAAATGAGAATATTTCATTCATTCAGATCTAGGATGTGTTATTTGAGTGTACCCTTTATTTTTTTGAGCAGTATATAATACCCTAATATAGAGGTTAGAATTTATCCAAATTAGTTCAGTACATGGGTGTGTGATAGTAAAGAGTTCAGGGTGCCAAATGATTAATTAGTCTGGACAGTGATTCCAGTTTTTGCTTATGGATCAATGTAATGGCATCAGACAAAATTCCTTTTTAATATTCCTCTCCGTTTCTAATAGGAAAGTGGAAATGAAAATAACTTATTTTTGCTATAGTTACAATTATCTAATCAGGAAAGCTATAAAATGATTGGCATATTACATTATCTAAAGAAGAATGAATTCTTAATAATAGCATTATTATTATTAATAATAATAATAAAATAATAATAATAATAATAATAATAATAATAATAATAATAATAATAATAATAATAATAATAATAATCAGCAACAAACATTGAGGTTTATTCCTTGTGGATGTATGTTTTCAATGAACGGTTACACTTCAATCCCCAGAGGAGATACATTCACATATATCACAATGTCGAATTATATCAAAGTGGGAACAATCTAAGATGTACTAAATAATGGATCATATTAATCCCAATGTGAGCTAAATATTGGTACAATTTTTCTTATTAATGTCTGTTTGTTTTTGTCTAGTCTCCATTTCTTTTCTTTTTTCTTTCTTTCTTTTTTCTTTCGCTCTCTTTTTCTTTCTCTATCATAATCCTCTCTGTAATATAGAATGCAGCTGCGAGAGCAATCATGGGCTTCCCCAAATATGCCCATGTTACACCAACACTCCGCAGTCTGCATTGGTTGCCGATCAGTTTCCGGTCACAATTCAAAGTGTTGGATATAACCTATAAAGCCCTTTATGGCACTGGACCAGATTATCTCAGGGACCGCCTTCTGCTGCACGAATCCCACCGACCAGTTAGGTCCCACAGAGTGGGTCTTCTCCGGGTCCCGTCAACTAAACAATGTCGTTTGGCGGGACCCAGGGGAAGAGCCTTCTCTGTGGCGGCCCCGGCCCTCTGGAACCAACTCCCCCCAGAGATTAGAATTGCCCCCACCCTCCTTGCCTTTCGTAAGCTGCTTAAAACCCACCTCTGCCGCCAGGCATGGGGGAATTGAGATACTCTTTCCCCTTAGGCCTTTACAATTCTATGCATGGTATGTATGTATGTATGTATGTATGTATGTTTGGTTTTATAATAAGGGTTTTTAACTGTTTTAGTATTGGATTATTATTATATGCTGTTTTGTTGCTGTTGTTAGCCGCCCAGAGTCTGCGGAGAGGGGCGGCATACAAATCCAATGAATGAATGAATGAATGAATGAATGAATGAATGAATGAATAAATAAATAAATAAATAAATAAATAAATAAATATCAGCAGCTAAGTCATAGGGTATTATTGCAATAAATAAAAGATTCTGTTATCCTGAGGGGCAGGGGAAAGAAATTAAGGACAGAAATGAGAAGATAAAATCATACCAACTCACTACAGTCCCATCTCTACTCATATATCACTAGAGATACGAAGACATGTTAGGTTTTCCCATCTCTTCCAGTTCCTCATCAAATAATAAATTAGTCCAGATTGGGCTTTTCAGGTCTAAGGTTTTTTTTTCTAATCCCACCTTTATCGCTTTATAAGTAACTCTAGGTGGCAAACAGACCTACTACTCCTTCCTCTTCCGATTTTCCCCAAAACAACTCTGTTAGGTGGGATGGGTTGGGTTAGGTGGGTTGAGAGAGAGTGAGTGGCCTGAAGCTGTCATTCATTCATTCATTCATTCATTCATTCATTCACCTATCAGATTTGTATGCCGCCCCTCTCCGTAAACTCAGGACAGCTAACAACAATAAGAAGACAATATAGACAAATCTAATATTTAAGTTAATTTAAAAACCCCAATTTAAGAAACCAATCATACATACAGACATACCATGCATAAATTTTATTAGCCTAGGGGGAAGGGAAAGTCTCAATTCCCCCATGCCTGACAACAGAGGTGGGTTTTAAGGAGCTTACGAAAGGCAAGGAGGGTGGGGGCAACTCTGATATCTGAGGGGAGTTGGTTCCAAACGGCCGGGGCCGCCACAGAGAAGGCTCTTCCCCTGGGTCCCGCCAAACAACATTGTTTAGTTGACGGGACCCGGAGAAGGCCAACTCTGTGAGACCTAACTGGTCGCTGGGATTCGTGCGGCAGAAGGTGGTCACAGATTCATGCCTGAGACAGGACTAGAATTCACTGTCTCCTGGTTTCTAAGCCAGCACCTTCACTACTACGCAATCAGTTTAACAACATTTATTCTTTTTGGATAGCCACAGAATTTGGCTATCCAAATTCAGCATAGCAAAATGTATGCAAAGATCAAGATTAAATGCAGCAAATCAAGCAAAATAATATTGTGATGGCATTCTTTGCTATATGTTTATATAGCTCTGTATTTGTGTATCTGCATAACAGGCACTTCTAGGTCCAAGCTCAAGTTAAGTTATAATAATAAATTCACTTTGCAAGAAGCAATCCAAGCAGAAGGAAAAAATGGGGAAAGGGCCCATTCACTATATGCGAATAACACAACCCAAACAAAATTAAAGACTTTCAATTGTCATTTCCTTCAGTTGGAGAATGGGAGAAAGTAGGTTTTTGCTCAGCACTGTAATTGGATTCTAAGTGGCTTAGATGTGCTCAAATAATTCTATGGCACAGAATAACCTTTTACTGGCTCTTAACACACACATGAATCGTATAGTTAATCTTGCTTCACCTTTTAGGGTGAATATTTGAAATTGCTTAAATTCATTTCAAAGGCTACATCCCACTTACCCATTATAACAAGTGCACTGAAAAGTACCTCAAATTTATTTGTGCAATAGAACTTGTTTTTTTGTTTTTTAGCAAGCAAACTTTGGGAAGTAGGGTAAAATTCAGAGAGGGGAAAAACTTTTTCCAATAAACTGACTTCTGCAGAAGGTCAGACTTCTCCAGACCTCTCCAGGGTTTCCTTTGCAGCAGGAATAAATGCTATTCTACCTTGCAACTCAATGACTAGTACTGTTTTTCAACCAGTGTGCCGAGAGAGAGAGAGAGAGGGAAAGAAAGAGATAGCAAAAGAGAGAGGGAGAGAGAGAGAGAGATAGCAAGAGAGACACACAGAAAGAGATAGCAAGAGAGAAAGAGAGAGAGAGAAAGAGAGAGAGAGAAAGAGAGACAGAGAGAAAGAAAGCAAGAGAGAGAGAGAGCAAGAAGGGAGAGAGAAAGACATAGAGGGAGGGAAGGAGGGAGAGAGAAAGACATAGAGCGAGGGAAGGAGGGAGAGAGAGAGAAAGAGACTAAGGAAGGGAGAAAGAATGAGGGATGGAGAGAGAGAGAAAGAAAGGAAGGAAGAGAGAGAGAGAAAGAGGGAGAGAGAGAAATAGAGCGAAAGGGAGGAAGAGAGATATTTTTTTTGTCCAAACATTTTTAGTCGCCCCCCCCCCCCCCGCTCAATGTTCCCCAGGATTTTGAAAATATGAAAAATGTGCTTCAGCTCAAAAAAGGTTGGGAAACACTGGTTTACACTATTGTATTTGACCAGTATCTGAGATTTCTGAAGGACACGAATCTGACTGCTAATTGTTTCCCAACTATCTCATTCTCCAAAAGTATCATAGCATCAGTTGAACATGTCAAATCCCATAATGCTCTTATTTAGATTTCTTATCTTCACTGAAAAACTTTTGATAATACAGTACTACAGATACTAGGAACATTTTGCTAGTTCAAGCTTCACGGGGAGGAAAGAAATCCCAGAAAAATTGGCAACAATCTTTTCTCCAAGTTTATTACTGTCTCCAAAGTTATCTTGTAATCATGTTTACAAATCGACAAAGTTGGAACAGAATAGAAACAATGTTCTATGTCTGCTTTGATAGTCTTCTGTTGTGCAGTCATTCTTTTATATGCAGAAATGAGGACCTATATTTTCATCATACAAGCATTATGATGTTCCTTGCACTGAGAGTCAAAACCCAGAAAAGGGACAGGTGAGTTGCAAATCTCCATCTGATCAAGAGAAAGCAGAGCTTTCCTCTATGCCCTCCTTATATGAAAATTCAGTCCTCCATTCCACCTCAAATTCTGATTACTACAGTATAACCCTAGGGGTTTCTACTATTTTTCAGCTACCCAATCAGCATGAAACTACAGTAATTGCCTTGAATTGTTTTAAAGATTGCTGCCATCATCCCCCAGGTATTAAATAAATGACTAGGTTCTGTCTGCATTTTTAGACATAGGACAACATTTTTTTTTCTCGTGAAGTTGTCCAAGGTCCTGAAAATGGTGTAATTATCTTTACTGTATATGTTCTGTTTTACCTGTATACTTGTGCTCTGTGCCGTTTAGACCTCTGGGAAAGCCGCAATAGATATTCAGGGACTTAGCTTCCAAGAAAATGCAACATTTTAAGAGCTGCTGATTTTTTTTTCTGTCTTAGATTAAAATCCATGAGAAGGAGTGGGGTGGAGGGTAATGCTTGACTTTCTGCATAAAAACCTTCTGTCTCCTCACATAGGACACATAAGCATGTGGATGTATGATGTACAAGAAGAAAAAGAAGAAGAGTGGACTCAGAAAAGATATTTTATTCCTCCTGTATGCTATCCGTATTGTTGCCGAGAGTTGTGATGGAAGGTATTCAAAAAGAATGGATGTTGGGAATTGAGATGACTGAGAGCAAGACATTTGAAATGGTAGGTAGGTGGGTAGGTAAAAATGGAGAGAGGGAGGAAAGAAGCAAGAAAGAAAGAAAGAAAGGAAGGGGGCAGAAGCAAATTCCAAACTTTTAATTACTTTGGGAAAGAAGTTCAATTCTTTCTGATTTTCTTCAGGAAAAAAACCTTCTAAACTAAAGAGGCACATTCCTCCATGCCTATGTTTCATTGAACTGAAAACAAACTCTCTCTCTCTCTTTCTCTCTCTCTCTCTCTCTCTCTCTCTCTCTCTCTTATATTTATCACATGTTTTTGCTGAATTTGAAAATTAAGAGAGACTAGAATTTGAAAATTAAGGGAGACCTAGTCTCCCTTAATTTTCAAATTCAGCAAAAACATGTGACACATACACAATATAGTTTGTTGGCTATGAATAAATTAATTGCCTTGGAAATGGCCCTGGGTTGGGCCGAGGTGGGTAGGTAGGTAGGTAGATAGACAGACAGACAGACAGACAGATAGATACTGTAGATAGATAGATAGATAGATAGATAGATAGATAGATAGATAGATAGATAGATAGATAGATAGATAGATGGATAGATGGATAGATATTAGAATTCAGATGATGAATTCTAGGCCAGAACTTACATTGCTCACAGTCGTTTAATCCCACATTTCAAATACATCAAGATATCAAAGAAATGTTCCAAATACTTTCCCCATACCCATTCACATGATCCTTCTGGGCAAGCATTGTATGCCAATTGAATATTTCTTTTCAAAGCCTTGGGAGGAGGCGGTTACCAGCTTTCTAACTAATGCACTATATGAATTCAAACCCAGAGTTTATACTTTGATGAAGACCCAACAGCAACTCTTAGTTCTAGAAACCAAAAGTGAGAATAACCCAAGGGAGGCAATCGGAACCCTTGAATTTACACTTCAAATGTAAGCTGATTTCTCCTAAACAAAACATGCTTATTTTTCATAGCAGTCTCTGTCATCCTAGGTCAGTGATGGCAAACCTTTTTGGCACAGAGTGCCCAAATCAGAAGGAGCACCGGAAAGACAATAACCAGTAGGTTGGCGCATATGCTTGCCTCGGAAACCCAATGACCAGCTGGCTGAGCTGGGGCAACAGTACATGTGCCCACAGAGAGGGCTCTGCATGCCACCTCTGGCGCCCATGCCATAGGTTTGTTATCACGGTCCTAGGTAAAGATTTCTATACTTGATCAGGGTTAGTACAGGCTAATTAGCTACAGAGGTCTTTGGCAAAGCCCAGACACACTTCCTATGCAACACTGATAATTTTTGTGAATATCATGACTATCACTTGCAGAAAAATCCATACCAGTTTAAGTTAAGATGCCATTCCTCCCAAGTCTAACCTCATGTTCCCTTCTGAAAATTTCTCAACAACATAATGACTCGTAGCTAAGTTCCCTCATGAGCTATTTCCACTGAAAAGAAGGGGATACTTTGCTCTTAAGAGCATTGCACACAATGCACAGGGATACTTCTAATTTACCCATACTACTATGTTATTAAAAATAATTGCATATTTTATTTTAAGCCATCCCTCTTCCCATCACGTTCAGCAATTTTAAAAAAGCTGCTCAGGTTTCATATCCCTCTTGGTTTATAATCCTTCTGTCTGCAATTCAGTCATGATTTTAGAATTATCTTTATTTCAAGAATTGAAATTCTCTCTTATCTATCAATAAACCAAAGATGGGAAGCAATTAAGCTAACAGATCCAAAAGCTTAAAGAGACGCAGGGCAGGGAATGAGCATTTGAGATTTGGATTGGAAGGAGGGTCTTTTGGGAGAAGACAGGTAAGTACTTCATTTAGGACCACAATTGAGCTCAAGATTTCTGTTGCTAAGTGGGACAGTAAAGTGAGTCTTGCCCTGTTTACAAACCTTTCTTCCTGCCACAGTTGTTAAGTGAATCACTGCAATTGTTAGTAACATGGTTGTCAAGTAAATCTGGCTCCCACATTGACCTTGCTTGGTCAACGGTTAAAAAGGGGGATCAACATGACCCCTGGAACACAGCAATGGTCATAAGTATGAACCTGTTGCCAAACACCAGAATTTTGATCACATGACTATGGGATGCCACAACAGTCATGTGGAATTTTTTTTTGTAATTTTGAATGATCACTAAATGAAAGGTCAAGGACCATCGGTATGTAAAATTGCCAATAAGAGTAGGTCAAGTATAAAAATGGATAGCATATGTTAGGTTTGAGAATGCCTATGGGACCTATAGAAACATGGCTCTGGATAATTTTTGTCCTGTAGCAAGGTACAGTAGAACCGGGCTGAAATCCTCTGAAGTCTGCCATGCTTCGATTTGCACATTCATGCACACCGTGGGCACTATTGTGCAACAATGACAAAGGAGCATTTGGAAGCTATCAGTCTGCAAAAGTAGTACAACAGCAAGGGGGAGAATCAGTAGTGTGTTGCACCTGGTATGGCTGGGATAGGGGTTTTGGTAGCGGAAATGGAGATGCGCATGCGCACACATGCCCGCATGAGTTTTGGCTCCTGTGCATGTGCCAGAAGCAAAATCTCATGCGAGGACACTCTTGCGCATGAGATTTTGCTCATTTCCTTTGGTTTTTTTGCTTTCGTGCATGCCCAGAAGCAAAAATGTTGGCAAAAATTGCCAAAATCTCACTTTCATGTGCGTCCTCACCCGAGATTTGGCTTCCGGCACATGTGCAGAAACCAAATTTCACGCAAGGACTCACACGTGTGCCCATCGGATACCCCTGTGCTGGTCCCCAGGAGCGTTCCGGTAGCGACAAAAGGTAGGAACCCCCACCTGATCGTTGTATATATTGGTTAATAGCAGTTCACGTGAATCGGTAGCATTTTTTTACTAACAGTTTGGGCGAACCAGTCTGAACCCATAGCATTTCACCCCAGAGTAGAACCTCTGGTCACAACCATAATTCACTCCATAACTTTGGTCATTCCACAACCTAATTTGGTCATGACTGCAACCTAATTTTAGAAATTTGATGCTTACCAAAAAAAAAATGACGTAGAGGGGGAAATCACCCATGAAAAAAAATGTCACATTTTTGCTTGGAACCTGATTTGGTCTTGGTCAGAAGTGTTTGTGACCAGAGATTCTACTGTACTATTTGATTGCCTGTTCAATTAATGAATACATGACATAGATGTTCATTGTTCCAATATGCTTTCAGTGAAGGAACATGGGTGATTTATGTCAAAATAGCTTTCTCTAGCTTGGCAACCACTGGTTCTGATCTCCCTTGGTCTCAAACATTATACAGGTAGTTGCCAAATTACAATAGTTAATTTAGTGAACGTTCAAAGTTACAACAGCACTGAAAAATGTGACTTATTACTGTTTTTCCTAGTTCCAACCTTGGCAACATCCCCATGATTGTGTGGTCAAAATTGAGGTACGTGGCAACTGGTTCCTACTCTTGACCATTGCTGTGTCCCAAGGTCACGTCATCCCCTTTTGTGACCTTCCCACAAGTCGATGGGGAAGAAGCGAGACTATTAGTAACAACCGGCATATGAACTTATTGTAATGATTCCCTTAACGAAAGGTGGGCAAAACTCACCTAACAAACGTCTTAAGAGAAGAAATTTGGGGGCTCAGTTGCGGTCATTAAGTCAAGGACTACCTGTGCAAAAGGCATATGCCAGTCAAAGGTTTTCCCGCAGATGACAGCTTTGCTTTTGGTGCCATGCTTCAGCCAACATCAGCCAGTTTGAGGTTCTAGGTCAGTGATGGTGAACCTGTAGCACACATGCCACAGGTGGCATGTGGAGCCATATATGACCGCATGTGAGCTGTTGCCCTAACTCAGCTCCAGCATGCTGGCCAGCTGATTTTCAGTTCACATGGAGGCTCTGGGAGGGCGGTTTTGGCCTCTGGAGGCCTCTGGGGGGCAGGAGAGGGCGTTTTTGCACTCCCTAGGCTCTCAGGAAGCCTCTGGAGCCTGCAGAGGGTGAAAACCAGACCTACTGGGAAATGGAGGAGCGGGGGGGATCGTGCGCACATGCATGGATAGTGGGGCAGCATTGAATTATAGGCGTGGGCACTTGAGCATGTGCAATAGCACATGCACATGTGCTTTTGGCACCCAAGGGGGGAAATAAAGGTTCGCCATCACTGTTCTAGGTCTTCTCCAAATGCGCTTGAAGCCTCTGTCTGCTGCTGCCCCTGAAAGGAATGTCAACCAGCAAGCCAATGCACTAGGAAGATGAGCCCAGAGCTGACTGGGTGCTTACCTTTGGTTTTAAAAGCAAAGTTACAGTACTTGCAGACATAGGGCCTGACGTCTGTGTGCGTGCGAATGTGTTTCTTCAGCATGCTGGGTTTCTTGCAGCGAATTCCACACTCCTCACATACATACTTCCCTCGTCCACGGCCTCGCACATACACATACTCTTCGTTTGATTTGTACCTATGAGCAACAGGGTGTCATGGTAACAGAAGCAAAAGATTTCCCACCTTAACATAGCAAGTCTCCTTGAAAAGAAAAATATATAGATAAGCATTGAACCAACACACAATCCCATTGCATTATTCGTGGCTGCAGATTTAAAAAATGCACCGGGTGAGCATCGGAGAACCATGGGCGGGTGGAATCCTCCAGAACCAGAGAGGCAGATATTGCATTTATAACCATGGCACTTCTACAATCCTTGAATGGAGATTATCAGTTGCTTTTTTTTTTCCAATTCAAGGAAGCCAATGTTAGACAAGGAAGGCAGAGGGTCCATACCCATCCCATGCAGTTCATGGTTAGAAAGATTACAATAGCAATAAAAGAACCATGAGCGGTATCCAGACTCCTTAGAGCAGGGGTAGGCAAAGTTGGCTCTCCTATGACTTGTGGACTTCAACTCCCGGAATTCTTGAGCCAATCATGCTAGCTCAGGAATTCTGGGAGTTGAAGTCCACATATCAGAGAAGAGCCAACTTTGCCTACCCCTGCCTCAGAGGAACCAAATGATTAAACACATTTAATAAACAGGGGACTTCACTTTCCTGACAGTTTACAGAGATGTGGGGTCTTCTCTGAACTTGTTTTTTTCTTGCAGATGTTTCTTTACCCAAACTAGGTAACCTCATCACCACTAATATGGATGGTGTTACCAAGTCTAGGTAATGAAATGTCTGCAAACAAACAAGCAAGCTGGCAGAGCACCAAGGATTCCTCATGTCATCCCTCAGCTACAAATATTCTCCTTTAGTGTACAGAGAGTTTTATGCAAGAAAGGGATTTCCAAGCCCACCCTACTAAACCCAAATCTTTAGCCTTGTTTAATTAACAAACAAACAAACCCCTGAAATTTCTAAATCATATTCATCTTATTAACGTGGGATTCATGTGGAACATGTCAGGGAAAGATATCCCCACTTTTAAACACTGTTCACTTTTGGCTTAGCCTAGTAATAGGAGCTGCTATTTCCCACTAGAGTAACAAACAAGTCATCATTCATGTAGCTGGAAAGAAAGGGGGGAAAACTGTGGTGATATTCATAATTCACATCTATTATTTGGACAAGCGATTGGTTCCTCTCATTTTTCCTACATTCAAAGCATAGAAATATGTCTCTCTACCTAAAAGACGTTCAGATGGCCAATGTATGTTATTTGGGAGCGGGGAGGAAGAGAAAGGGGGGTGTCTTGAATTTGCAAAGAATATAGCTTGGCAGTATGTGTCTAAAACATTCAAATATTTTAAAAAATAAAGAATCTAAACAAGGAACGTCAGAAAGCTGAACTGAATCTGAACAATTCCATTGGCTAGTAATATCAAGCATGCTCTACACAAAAGAAAGTAAGAGAAATGTCAATTTTAGTTTAATTGTAGTTAATCTAAAACAAAGATAATAAATGAGCAGCAAATGCCAAAGATATATCGAATAGGTTTGGAAAAATATTAGTAAAGGTCAGTTAACACTAACATGTCTCAAGGAAGTTCAAGAACTGATGTGCCTACACACAGTACTCAATAATTCACTGAACAAGAACTTTTGTGTAATATATACCAGCACAAGAGGGAGGGAGAGGCAGAAATATCAAGAACCACAGAATCCTATCTCTTAATTATTCATTACCATGCTGGAAAAGGTAACCTGTTTGAAACAAAGCAAAAAGAAGAAATGGAAAGGTCCTAAGACCTCTCACTCTCTACCCAAAAACAAAATTGCAATGGGATTTTTTTATTTTTGCCATCAGAAAAGATGTGTCTGGAAGCCACATTTTGCTTCTGTGGGCCAGCCACTGAAGAATTCCAGTACAGTTTAATTTGTGCCAGAGCCGACCTCGTATGTCGATCATCTCGTATATCGAACAAATGCATTTAGATTTGGCTTTTCGCGCAGAGATAACTGGAAAAAATGGAATTCCTGCACCACCTAGTGGACGCTCGGCTCGTATCCCGAAGTTGAGCTCGGGTGTCGAACAGAAATTTTGCTTGCGTCGCAGCTCATAACTTGAAATATTTGCATGTGGAGCAGCTTGTATCTAGAGGTACTACTGTAATGCAGAAAGGCATAAAGTAGTGATGGCGAGTGCCCACCCCTATAATTCAATGCCTGGGGAGACCGAAAACAGCTTCCCCCACCCCCTGGAGGCCCTCTGGAGGCCAAAATTGGCCTCTTCCCCAACTTCTGGTGGGCCCAGTAGGCTTGTATTTCACCCTCCCCAGGCTCCAAAGGCTTCCCTGGAGATGGGGAAGAGTAAAAATGCCCTCCCCCATCCCCCTGGAGGCTCTCTGGAACCCACGAACCCAAAAACACCCTCCCAGGACCTCTGTGTGAGCCAAAAATCAGCTGGCCGGCACACACATGCACGTTCAAGCTGAGCTAGGGCAATGGCTCGCATGCCAGCAGATAGGGCTCCACAAATGAAATTGGTCGTTTTGACAAAACAAAGCAAGGTTTTGCTTTTTTTCTTTTCTAATTATCTTCTAATTATCCACTTTTATTTCTTTATGTCATTCTACTGCTTTCCATTTTTCTTCTTCTGTATATACCGTGTTTTCCCGAAAATAAGACGCTGTCTTGTATTTTTTTGAATCCTGAAATAAGTGCTTGGCCTTACCACTATGCACTCAAAACCTGATTGGGCTTATTATCAGGGGAAGGTCTTATTTTGGGGGAATACAGGGTAGTTTGAATAATTGAGACTGAAACTTATAAGTGTTCTATAGTTACAATTGCTACTGTTCACATAAAAGTCAGTAAAACTATCATTAAAACCCCCCCACAGATCCTGGGAAATCAACGAAGACCAGAGGTTGAGATCCACCTCTGCATCCCCATACTACTGCATAGCTATCCTGTTGCACAGTTATATGTCAGACGGAGTAAACTGGACCTAGTTATTTTTGCTAATGCACACAATTTTTCTAGAGTAGCTATTAGCTCAAAAAAAAAAAAAGGAAGTAGAGAAATGGAGTGCTGGGCTGGTTGGTTAACTCTGATGATAAAAGGCATATTACTCTTTTATGTCAGGTTCAGGTTAAAAATTCAAAAGAAAAATAGCCACAATATTGACAACACTGACTCAGAGGATGGATTCCTGCAAAGACATTCACTCATTCAAACAAACAGATGATTTGAGAAATGGGGTTTACCAATATTGCACCCTTGCTTTCCCCTATTTCAAACAAGGTGGGCCTTTAGAAACCCCCAAACCCAACTTTTCAGCGGGGTTTCCTTAGATCCAACCATGCTCAAGCTATCGTTCTCCAAGGCAATTCCAAAGAAGTCAGACACATGAAGACTGGGAAACCCAGGGCCAGGGAACTCTGCCAAACTGTCTGTTCCCAGATGCTGCATTACACCCACATGCAAGATTGGAGCCACAAACAGCTGGGAAATTTGACAAAACAGGAAAGGAATCCCTTCCAGACCTTAAATACACACCAAAAGGACAGGGTTGCTGAATGAGCATTGAGAAAATAATTATTCCCAGGTTAGTTATTGGGAGGGGGGATTACATCTTTGGGGGGTCTGGCCTGCTCTCTATCCAAATCTTACTGGGGCTATGAAATTATCTTTTGGAAGCTTGCCTACTGAGCGATGGAAAACGGAAGCAAGAGCAAAGGAATGAAAAGAAATGGTTTCTCATGAAGAAGCAACAGATTTCCAAGAATTTGGCCCAAGAGAACTTGGATGTTGGAGATATATCTCCTCCTCCTCCTCCTCCTCCTCCTCCTCCTCCAACATCATCATCATCACCCACCTCCTCCAAAACTGACATGAAAGTGTTCCTCGTCCCAATTCGATATATTCACAACTATCTCGCAAAATAGATTAGGTCAAAATGATGTCTTCTCCTCATGACATTTTCTACATCAAGTGATAATCTCTGGTTTGCCCAGGGCTTTAAATACACTTAAAATCTGGTCCCTCTATGTTGTTTGTCCAATGCTGGGAAATTTAAACGACTAGGATTTCCCTCTATCAAACAATACTGCAAACCTTCTTCTGCTTAAACTATTTTTAACCTAAGAATGCTTTGCGCTGCTTAACGTCAGTATACGTAATAGTGACAGGGAAATTGTTAAGAATAAGGAGTGGGATGGGAACGGAGATTTTCACTATCCTTCCCCCAGGAGTGGGGTGGGAATGGAGATTTTGCAATATCCTTCCCCCAGGAGTGGGGTAGGAATGGAGATTTTGCAATATCCTTCCCCTAGGAGTGGGATGGTAACAGAGGTTTTCACGATCCTTCCCCCAGGAGTCGGGTGGGAATGGAGATTTTGCAATATCCTTCCCCCAGGAGTGGGGTGGGAATGGAGATTTTGCAATATCCTTCCCCCAGGAGTGGGGTAGGAATGGAGATTTTGCAATATCCTTCCCCTAGGAGTGGGATGGTAACAGAGGTTTTCACTATCCTTCCCCCAGGAGTGGGGTGGGAATGGAGATTTTGCAATATCCTTCCCCCAGGAGTGGGGTAGGAATGGAGATTTTGCAATATCCTTCCCCCAGGAGTGGGGTAGGAATGGAGATTTTGCAATATCTTCCCCCAGGAGTGGGGTGGGAATGGAGATTTTGCAATATCTTCCCCCAGGAGTGGGGTGGGAATGGAGATTTTGCAATATCCTTCCTCTAGGAGTGGGATGGGAATGGAGATTTTCAGTATCCTTCCCCCAGGAGTAGGGGATTTTGCAGTACCCTTCCCCTGCTACACCCACCAAGCCACACCCATAGAACCAGTAGTAAAAAAAATGGGTATCACCACTGGTGAGTATGTTAGTAAAATAGAAAGCCAGGTTGTTTCCAAATGCATAATAGACAAATATTCTTAGAAAAAAAGCATGCACCAGTTAGTCCTCTCCCAAATCTTTTTTTTTAAAACATCCTATAATGGAAAGCTGTTGTCAGAAGGGATTTGCCTCAACAGAACCATCTGCATTTTGGATAGGAACCATACAGATGAAGCTCTGGATGGCACTCCAGATTTAAAATCCAAATGTGACCCTTTGTGTTGACTGTTTTTCAGCAGCTCTGGTGACCCAGGCGCAAAGAAGTGTGGTTACACAGAGCGGACTGGTTGCATAATCCTAACATTTTTGATCTGGCACAGATAGACAAGTAGCTGTCACCCACAAGAACAGGAATGCTTGGGAATTAGCAGATATTTTACCATTGTTGCTAAGACACAAGATGTTACATAACGAAACCCAGAAAAAAAAAGCCAAACTCCAGCAGTTGCCACATCTCTCTTCTTCCCACTGAGATAACTTTTGAGTATTTTGCATCAAATAGCAAAATGAATGAGCGGCTCAGAAACTCATTTCTGGGTATTTCTATAGAACTCCCTCTCTGCTCAACAGCATTAGAAACCACACTCAATCGAGGCATAGCAATAGCAATGACACTTAAGTCTTACCATGTATCATGCTTTACAGCCCCCTCTAAGCGGTTTACAGCAGACTATCAATCCTAGGTCTAGAAAGCTTAGAACTACGACGCCTAAAACACGATCTAAGTATTGCCCACAAAATCATATGCTGCAACGTCCTGCCTGTCAATGACTGCTTCAGCTTCAACCGCAACAACACAAGAGCACGCAACAAATTCAAACTTAATATTAATCGCTCCAAGCTTGAGTGTAAAAAATATGACTTTAGCAATCGGGTTGTCGAAGCGCGGAACTCATTACCGGACTCAGTAGTGTCAACCCCTAACCCCCAACATTTCTCCCTTAGACTATCCATGATTGACCTCACCAGGTTCCTAAGAGGCCAGTAAGGGGTGTACAGTGTTCCCTCGATTTTCGCGGGTTCGAACTTTGCGAAACGTCTATACCACGGTTTTTCAAAAATATTAATTAAAAAATACTTTGCGTTTTTCCCCCCTATACCACGGTTTTTCCCGCCCGATGACGTCATATGTCATTGTCAAACTTTCGTCTGCCTTTAAAAAACATTTTTTTAAAATAAACTTTAATAAATAAACATGGTGAGTAATAATCTAAATGGTTGCTAAGGGAATGGGAAATTGTAATTTAGGGGTTTAAAGTGTTAAGGGAAGGCTTGGGATACTGTTTATAGCCAAAAATAGTGCATTTACTTCCGCATCTCTACTTCACGGAAATTCGACTTTCACGGGCGGTCTCGGAATGCATCCCCTGCGAAAATCGAGGGAACACTGTACATAGTTGCACTAGTGTGCCTTTCGTCCCCTGTCCAATTGTCTCTCCTTTATCTCATATATCATATATCTTTTCTTCCTTTCATATATCTTCTCCTCTACTTTTATATCTTTTCTTTATATATAATACTTCATGTCTATCCTCTTCAGTATGTATTGTGCATTGGACAAAATAAATAAATAAATAAAAATAAAATAAAATAAATCATATTTCCCTCAACAACTGGGTCCTCATTTTACTGACCTTAGAAAGATGGAAAGTTGAGTCAATCTTGAAGTGATGAGGATTGAACTCCTGGCAGTGGGCAAAATCAGCCCACAGTGCTGCATTCTAACCACTGAGCCACCATGCTCATTGAGCAAGCATAGGTGGTCAATACTTGGACTCACAACGTACTAGAGTGTAACTGGCTCTATTCTATGTATACATGTGCCTTTGAGTCAATCCCGTCTGAACGTGTTCCTATTGCAACAACATACTTAACTGAGCCAGGGAGAAGCTAATATGCTGTGGGGACATCCATTAACTGATTAGCTATCGCTGACCCTATATACTGCTCAAAAAAAAAGGGAACCCTTAAACAATACAATATAATTCCAAGTAGGGGCCATGAATGTAACATCTTATCTTGTCCAATTTGTAGCTGTTCTGTATGTATGTGGGTTTGATTGGCTAGTTCATTGGGGTTTATTGTGGGTTTTACTGTTCTTATTACAAATTATTTGACGAGTCTGCGGAGAGGGGCGGCATACAAATCCAATAAATAATAATAATAATATATAAATCTGTTTATTTACTAAATCTGCACTTCTATTCTACTAGTTTTTCTCATCATTCCTATCATCCTTTTCCTCCCACTTAGGACTGTATGACTGTAACTTGTTGCTTGTATCCTAAGATTTTTATTAATATTGATTGTTTCTTCATTGCTTATTTGACCCCTATGACAATCATTAAGTGTTGTACCACATGATTCTTGACAAATGTATCTTTTTCTTTTATGTATGCTGAGAGCACATGCACCAAGACAAATTCCTTGTGTGTCCAATCACACTTGGCCAATAAAATTCTATTCTATTCTATTCCATTCCATTCTATTCTATATGTACCATTTACTGTTGCAAGCTGCCCGGAGTCCCACTGGGACTGGGCAGCATAGAAGTAAAATTAACTAATTTTAATTAAATATAAGGAGATATACCATATACCTACCTACCCAGCTGAATTCTACAGGTGTTAAGGCTAGGGATTAATTGGGTGAACCCTGTTTGTCAGAGAGCTATCAAGTAGAGAGCAAAGTATTCAAATAGGCAAACATTCAACTTGATTTCTGCAAGCAAGAATCCCCAGGAAATTATCCAGTTTAGAGGACAAGAATATTTCGGATGAAACAGGGTATTTACATGGTGAATTAAGAACAATCCAAAGTTTGTGGCAAATAATAAACTTCATGGATTTGACACCAATACAGGGAGCCCTTAGCTTATGACTGATGCATAACAATTATTCGAAGTTCTGACAGACTCACCAGAAGATGCTCACAACCTTGTTTCAAAGTTACAGCAGCAGCCTTAACCAACTGTCCAGCCTTACAACTGACTGCAGGGCTGCTTCAGTGGGCCCTCCCATCTATCTCCCACCCATCCTGCCAGACCCCCGCAGACTTTCATCTGGTTCCCGCTCTCTAAGGGGGCTCCATTTGCCTGTGGAGTCTTCTTAAAAATGGAGCCCCTTACAAGCTCATGGCAATAGCAATAGCACTTAGACTTATATATCACTTTACAGCCCTTTCTAAGCAGTTTACAGAGTCAGCCTATTGCCCCCAACAATTTGGGTGCTCAATTTTACTCATCTCGAAAGGATGGAAGGAGTTTAACCTTGAGCCAGTCAGGATCAAACGTCCAGGCTGCAAATCAGCAGAAGTAGCCTGCAGTACTGTACTCTAACCACTGGCTTACTGCTTGCACCCACCTGGGCATTTTAAAGGTCCTGGGACCCATATGGCCCTTTGGCAGGTGCCGCTCTGTCCCATGGGGCCAGAAGCAGAGGATGGGGGAGGCAGGCAGGGAGTTGACAGGGCCATCAGGACACCTGCAGGGGACAGTAGCCGCCCTACAAAACAATCTCAATTTTTAATGTGGCCCCTTGGGACAATTAACTGCCCACTCCTGTAGCTTGCCATGAAGCAGCTCCTGTGTTCCAGTAGTGCAGTGGTACCTCTACTTACGAACTTAATTCATTCTGTGACCAGGTTCTTAAGTAGAAAAGTTTGTAAGAAGAAGCAATTTTCCCCATAGGAATCAAAGTAAAAGCAAATAATGTGTGCAATTGGGGAAACCACAGGGTGAGCGGAGGCCCTGTTTCCTCCCAGGAGATTCCTAGAGAGGCCCCACGGATGCTTCTCCCCGCCTTTTCTGGTCCTGTTTCCTCCCAGGAGATTCCTAGAGAGGCCTCACGGAGGCTTCTCCCTGCCTTTTCCAGCCCTGTTTCCTTCCAGGGGATTCCTAGAGAGGCCCCACGGAGGCTTCTCCCTGCCTTTTCCAGCCCTGTTTCCTCCCAGGAGATTCCTAGAGAGGCCCAAGGAGGCTTCTCCCCACCTTTTCCAGCCCTGTTTCCTACCAGGAGATTCCTAGAGAGGCCCCACGGAGGCTTCTCCCTGCCTTTTCCGGTTACAGTTTCGGAGGCTCCGGTTTGTAAGTAGAAAATGGTTCTTGAGAAGAGGCAAAAAAATCTTGAACACCCGGTTCTCATGTAGAAAAGTTTGTAAGTAGAGGCGTTCTTAGGTAGAGGTACCACTGTATCTGCTGCCTGGCTTTAAGTTCCCTTAGATGGCTGCATGGGAAGCCATTCGGCTGAGATCTGTGGAGACCCCAAAAAGTAGGAAGTGGAACATGGGGTGCCTCAGGGAGCAGTGGAAGCCTTAGGAGTCCCAGGGCAGGTGGCCTGGGTCTGCACAGGGCCTCCCAGGGTCTCCTCAGTGCTTGAGACAAAACGTACTTCACTTAAGAACCTGCACATTGGTTTAACACAGCCACCTTAGCAGGAAGTGGAAGTTGTTAAGCGAGGCCATCTGACAATCACTGTCAGTTCTTGTGATTGTAAGGAGCAGGCTACTTTACATTTATAAATCAAGGACTACCTCTACTGATACATATACTGAGAATAATCCCTATGTTGGTTCCACAAAAATATTTTAATTATATTGATAAATTAATGGCCAGATTTTTAGGAAGGAGTCTAGGGTTATTATTTTTTTAAAGTTTTAAAAAGTTTTTTTGACCATTTTCTTCTTTACAACATTTCCACATTGGTATACATCCTTAATATATCCATTTTCTCCCTTTCTTCAATCTACTTTTATATATACATATGGTTCTACTATACATATCGCTATATTAATATACTAAATGTAATATACTAAATTACACATTCATTGTGTTTCATTCCCATTTACAGATTTGTTACTAATTTCTGACTCCTATATCTTCTCCATTTAATCTTTTCTTAACCTTTCAACCTATCTTCTGACCAATAGAACCATTCATTCCATATCATATAATACTCTCTGCTTTATCTTTTATTTCTTTTGTGAGTCTATTCAATTCTGCAAACCCTAAAATTTTCCTTATCATGTTTTCCTCTGATGGAGTATTATTCTCCCGACAATTTTGTGCATATATTATTCTAGATACTGTTGTAATATGTACAATTAAATATTGTGGGGTTTTTTAAAAATCATATTTCCCTTTTAGCATTCCTAATAAAAATTTCATATTTTAAATTTCCAATTTCATATCTAGGATTTCCTTCTAAAGTTTCTCTTACAACGAGGGTGGTTTTAATTTTTTTTAAAAAAAAAACAATACCAGGTTTGTTTATTCACCTTGATCATGTACTAGGATTAAAATAGTACTGAGTATTTGCCACTGTGGGCTCAGTTTGAGAATTACATTTAGTATCCTTGCATGTTCTTGGTTTTAATTACAGGAGAACTTGGTTAATTTGTCATTATTACCAGTTAAATATTGTTGCTATATAAGCCAGGTATGTGGAAAGCAATTGGGGGTTAACAATGTTAATGTTTTGTTAAACTATATGACCCAAGTTTGAAACATTTAAGTCTAAGAAAAACCAGATATATCAAGAATGGACAGCTGCAAAAAAAAAAAAAAAAGGTGATTATGTACTCATGGAAATATGTTGGTCTCCCAGACTCTAAAAATTCATTTAACATCTGTCAGCCCTCAGCCGTACAATTAGCTTTGTACCAAAGGAAAAACTAGGCTAGACAATACAATTCCGTGTGGTTTAGGCTTAATTCATTTTTTAATGGAATCAAAATGATGAAATGTAAGAAAATTGTATTATTTTAAGAGCCTGAGAAGGAATGGATGGATGACTGGATAGGTGAAATATATATTCAGTCTTCAATATTTCTAAATACTTAGAAATAAAGTAGCTTTATGGGGGAGGTGTTTATGAGTTAAGTTTAGTACAGATTCTTTAAGATTTTCTTTTTGTTGTGGAGTTTTTAAACATTTGCTTCCTGTCCCTCACCAGCCCCTTGTGTATTTCAGATAGGATTTTTTTTTAGTTTGCATTTTTTAATATAATAATTTTCTTTTTAAAGTGTATCTTCTTTCCAAATATTTTAAATGGGACAGCATTGTAGCCAATTCAAATTCCCATTTGACATCTAGGATTGTTTAATTATTCAGGCTCAAAATTTTTGAATTAGGAATACTTTCTTTTTTTTTAGCCAAGACAAACATGTAGTCAAGACATAAATAAGTATATTTACCATCAAACACAGAAAATAAAGAATCCAGACAAGAAGACCAGCCTGTCTTAAGCAGATCAACCACCCTGGTTTATGCCCTAGGACCATGAGGGCGAACCTATGGCATGTTCACTACAGGTGGCACGGGGAACTCTATCCGAGGACATGCGAGGTTGTGCCCCATCAGCTCCAGCATGCATGCCTGCGCTGGCCAGCTGATTTTGGCCTTCTGGAGAGGAGAGATCATTTTTGCCCTCCCTAGGAATGCCTTCTCCAAAAGATGTGTGTGTATGCCAAGCTGTGGAGGGCCAGAGCTGGGCTGCCCCATCAGAGGGAGAAAGCGAAGCTATGTCAGCCATTTCCTGGCACCAGAACCGAACGGGCCCTTTGGAGCAGCTATGAAGGCACATCATAGACTGGGACCCTGATTCGGCGGTTATTTTTTCCTTTCCAGACCACCTCCAAGCAAGCTTTGCACAAGTGGTTTTTGTTTGTTTGTTTGTTTGTTTATTTAATTGGATTTGTATGCCGCCCCTCTCCGATGACTCGGGGCAGCTCACAACACACATATAAAAACATTGTACGTAGAACATCTGATCCAATTAATATAATTAAAAATCTTTAAAAATCCTAAGGCACTTTAAAACATTCATTATCATCCACTTGATAAGTAACACTTGTAGGTCAAGGGGGGAGATCTAATGACCCTCATCTGGCAACAAAGATGAGTTTTTAAACTTTTTGGGAAGGCAAGGAAGGTGGGGGCAGTGCGAATCTTCAGGGGGAGCTGATTCCAGAGGGCTGGGGCCCCCACAGAGAAGGCTCTTCCCCTAGGTCCTGCCAGCCAGCATTGCCTGGCTGGTGGGACCCTGAGGAGACGAACTCTGTGGGACCTCACCAGGCGCTGGGATTCGTGCAATTTGTTTGTTTATCCGCCCCTTCTCGACAGACTCAGGACAGCTTACAAGAATAAGTACAAAAAATCATGTGGGAAACCTAATATTAAAATAATCTAAAACCCCCAATTTCCTAAAAAATACCTATCATCCACATTCATCCTATTTAAGTTACTCGTTCATTGCATTGGCTGGAGCTAGATATTAACACTCACGGCCTGCTGGCAAAGATGGGTCTTCAGGGCCTTGCAAAAGGCCAGGAGGGTGGGAGGTACAAATCTCGGGAGGCAGTTGATTCCAAAGGGCCGGGGCCACCACAGAGCAGGCTCTTCCCCTAAGCCCCGCCCAGGTGGCATTGCTTGGCTGACGGTACCTGGAGAAGGCCGACAATGTGGGAGCTGGGATGCATGAGGCAGAAGACAGTCCCATAAATAATCTGGTCCTAAGCCATGTAGGGTCAGCAGCTCTTGTACCACTGCCCTCACCGCGTGGTGGGAGCTGGTCTGACCTAACCCTAGGTAAAAGTAAACAGCATGTACCCTTTGCACATGTGTGCTAGTCATTCCCGACTATAGGGGGTGATGCTCATCTGTTGCAGTGTAGCATGAATGTTAGAATAGGAATATATCATATTATATATATCTGGACCTCTAGCATAAAAATGCTCTGCTTACCCTGATTCCATTATAGCCAGGATAGGACGGTATTAACTTGCTTAAGTCTGCATTTCTGGTGAATTTGCAACAAGAAGACAACTGACCATAAAAGGGTTCAATAAACATCTCACTGATAAACAAGTATACAGTGTTCCCTCGATTTTCGTGGGGGATGCGTTCCGAGACCACCCGCGAAAGTTGAATTTCCGCGAAGTAGAGATGCGGAAGTAAATACACTATTTTTGGCTATGAACAGTATTCCAAGCCTTCCCTTAACACTTTAAACCCCTAAATTACAATTTCCCATTCCCTTAGCAACCATTTAGATTATTACTCACCATGTTTATTTATTAAAGTTTATTTAAAAAAATGTTTTTTAAAGGCAGACGAAAGTATGATGTCATCGGGGCAGGAAAAACCATGGTATAGGGGGAAAAACCCTACATATGATGTCATTGGGGCAGGAAAAACCATGGTATAGGGGGGAAAACCGCGAAGTATTTTTTAATTAATATTTTTGAAAAACCGTGGTATAGACGTTCCGCGAAGTTCGAACCCCCGAAAATCGAGGGAACACTGTACATCACTCCAAACAGGACGTTATATGATCAAAGGGGGAAACTTACATTGCCTGAAACAAAACAGGACGAGACTGTGATAAAGGAGATTTGT
The DNA here is from genome assembly GCF_031021105.1 of Erythrolamprus reginae. Taxonomy (NCBI): domain Eukaryota; kingdom Metazoa; phylum Chordata; class Lepidosauria; order Squamata; family Dipsadidae; genus Erythrolamprus; species Erythrolamprus reginae. The sequence goes on from NC_091960.1 coordinate 14,769,612, forward strand.
TGTGATAAGGCAGAAGGCTTCAGAGAAATTAGGTGAGAAACATTTGCTCAAAGGAAATTATTCAAGGATATTGGTTTGTGATATCTGGGGAAAGGAAGGACTCGAAGATATGTCATGTTTGAAGTTATGTTTGTATATCACTTGACATGTACGTGTAATTATCCCCATCTGCTTATGCACCCAAATAAAAAGGGGTACACAGCTCAATACTGTGTCACATCACCCAGAGAGAAAATGTGTCCAAGTCTTCTTTCTAGGATTCGCGTTCATGAGTGACCCCCCTTGGCTGGGTTGCTCTTAGTCCCTCTGAAGACATTGTCTTGATCAGGGACTTTGCAGCACCTCACTCATCCCTGTTTCAAAACCGAAAAGCCAGTGCTGTTCAAAGACATTCTCTGTGGTCATGCGGCCGATATGACTAAATGCCGAAGGAACATGGAACTCTGTTACCTTCCCACCAAACGTGGTCCCTATTTTTCTACTTGCATTTTTACATGCTTTTGAACTGCTAGGTTGGCAGAAGCTGGAACAAGTAGCAGGAGCTCAGTCCGTTACGCAGTGCTAGAGATTCAAAGTGCCAAACTGCCAACCTTTCTGATTGACAAGCTCAGTATCTTAGCCGCTGGGTTCATAAACTTTCCCCCAAAGGTAAAATGTATTTTCTGCCAAGAAAGGAAACAACATGGTTCCCGTTTAGCAATTCTTCCCATCTTGTCTCATACAGTGTGCAGAATTGCACATCATACTAAGTCTTGCTTGTTTGTTAGATAAGCCACAATAAGCAGGCTCGTATACCTGCCGAGTGGTAAATCATGATTTACAAAGTGCAGTCCAAAAGAAATCTAACAAGCCACATTACTACCTATGGTGGAGAAGTTAACCCAGAAGTCATAATTTGGCAGCGGCTGTGAAAGGAGGAGTGGGAAGTCAAAGAATCAGAACAATTAGTGATGCTTCCTGACTTCGATAAATTGCAGATGTGTGGACTTCAGCGGTGGAAGTGATGTGCCGGTGCCTGGAGGCTGTTGGGGCCTGGATGGGTGTCAACAGACTCAAGCTCAACCCGGATAAGACGGAGTGGCTGTGGGTTTTGCCTCCCAAGGACAATTCCATCTGTCCGTCCATTACCCTGGGGGGGGAATTACTGACCCCCTCAGAGAGGGTCCGCAACTTGGGCGTCCTCCTCGATCCACAGCTTACATTAGAGAACCATCTTTCAGCTGTGGCGAGGGGGGCGTTTGCCCAGGTTCGCCTGGTGCACCAGTTGCGGCCCTACCTGGACCGGGACTCATTGCTCACAGTCACTCATGCCCTCATCACCTCGAGGTTCGACTACAGTAATGCTCTCTACATGGGGCTACCTTTGAAAAGTGTTCGGAAACTTCAGATCGTGCAGAATGCAGCTGCGAGAGCAGTCATGGGCTTACCCAGGTATGCCCATGTTTCACCATCACTCCACAGTCTGCATTGGCTGCCGATCAGTTTCCGGTCACAATTCAAAGTGTTGGTTATGACCTTTAAAGCCCTTCATGGCACTGGACCAGAATATCTCCGAGACCGCCTTCTGCCGCACGAATCCCAGCGACCGATTAGGTCCCACAGAGTGGGCCTCCTCCGGGTCCCGTCAACTAAACAATGTCGGTTGGCGGGCCCCAGGGGGAGAGCCTTCTCTGTGGCGGCACCGGCTCTCTGGAACCAACTCCCCCCGGAGATCAGAACTGCCCCTACTCTTCCTGCCTTCCGTAAACTCCTCAAAACCCACCTTTGCCGTCAGGCATGGGGAAACTAAACATCTTCCCCTGGGCACGTTGAATTTATATATGGTATGCTTGTGTGTGTGTATGTTAGTATAGGGGTTTTTCTTAAATTTATAATATTTTAATGAATTGGATTATGTATTGGATTGTCTTTTCACTTGTTGTGAGCCGCCCCGAGTTTTCGGAGAGGGGCGGCATACAAATCCAAATAATAAATAAAATAAAAATAAATAAATGTCTCCAGCCTGTATGTCCACTGTTGAAGTTTCTGGAGTTGGATTTTATTTATTTGGAACTACCAAGGTTAGACAACACTGACCTTGTTCTCTTGTTATTTGCTAAGACTTGGTTAACATAAGAACATAAGAAGAGCCAGGCTGAATCAGGCCAAATCTCATCGAGTCCAGCATTCTGTGTCCCACAGTGGCCCACCAATTGTCCATGGGGATCTTGAGCAGAAAGAGAAGGCAAGACCCTCCCTTTCTCTTGACTCCCAACAAATGGTACCCAAGGGAATCTTGCCTGCTTCAACCAACATAGAAGCGGTACATGAACATCCATTTCAATAACCACCAATACACTTGGCATCCATGAATCTGTCTAATCCTGCCTTGAAGCTACCAATGACCCTCTGGGTGAATAAATATTTCCCTTTATTTGTCCTCGCTTTCTTACCTACGAGCTTTAGGGAGTGCCCCCTTGTCCTAGAATTGTGTGATATGGTTCTTTGTCAAGGTTTTTTTTTAAGCCTTATCTCCACTCCCAGACTTCTGAGATCCAAGCAGGCTGTGGGTTCATAATTCAATTCATTCTTTTAATATTATGATTAATTTGTCACACAGCCACCAGATATTTAGACTGGATTTGACATTTTTATCCACCTATCGAGTCATTTTTTTTATCAACAATTCTTAAATTTGGACTGTTCTGTGGCAGATATTTGCCTGTTTGAATTCTAAAGCCTAAGAATACTTTGGCTTAGTTTTCTATTAGAGAGTTTATTTTATGGTCCCACCAGTTTTTGCTTGGAGACTACAGTATGTCTTGATGATATTCCAATGCACCACTTGTACTACTTTGTCCAAATATTATTTGTAATCAGTATTTTAGCTGAATTCACTGTCACATGACGAAAGTTTACAATAAATTTGCTTCTTTCCAGATTTAAACGAACTATCATATTCTATTAGACGTGTGAATAATGGTTTGCAAAGTTGTGATTTGTTTCCAAGCTAAGACAGGAAACTTTGCCTACCTGTTAAAATATATACACGCAGAAATGTTCCCTACCCAAGTAAGCAAGCCAAGAAACAAAATAATTGAATTTATGACTTTTAGCGCAGAAGAATTCGGGTATGTCCTGGGAATTAAAAATATAATCTAAGAAGGCAGCTGGCAATTACTAGTTACAATAAGAAGCCAAATCATATAAGAATCATGTTACAAGATGGCAACATTTTAACAGAATAACAAAGTTGGAAGGGACATTGGAGGTCTTCTAGACCAGTGTTTCCCAACCTTTTTTGACCCGCGGCACATTATTCACATTTTCAAAATCCTGGGGAACATTGAGTGGGGGGAAGGGGCTAAAAAAAAGTTTGGAGAAAAAAAATATCTCTCTTCTTCTCTTTCACTCTATTTCTCTGTCCCTCCCTCTTTCTCTCTCTTCCTTCCTTCCTCTCTTTTTTGCTCTTTCTCTCTCTCTCCCTCCTTCCCTCCCTCTATGTCTCTCTCCCTCCTTCCCCCTCTCTTGCTCTCTCTCTTGCTTTCTTTCTCTCTCTCTTGCTTTCTCTCTCTCTCTCTCTTTATCTCTCTCTTGCTATCTCTCTCTTTCTTTCTCTCTGTCTCTCTTGCTATCTCTCTCTTTCAAAGGAGATGTGTCGCTGCCCCCGCCATGGAAGCTCCAGCTGGGTGGGGCGCTGCCGGTGTCTCCGACCTTGAGCTCCTGCTCGCAGCAGCCACCCCGGCTACCGTCTGATGCCGCTGCTGCCGGCGCTCTCCTGCTGGGCCCCAAAGCTCATCTGCCGCAAAGAAGGAAGGCACGAAGAATGAAGCTCAGCTTCTGGTCTCGGAGGCTGAGCTTCGCGGCACACCTGACCATGTCTCGCGGCACACTAGTGTGCCACGGCACACTGGTTGAAAAACACTGTTCTAGACCAACCCTCTGTTCAAGCAGGAAGCTCAATATCATTTCAGACAAATGGTTGTCCAATTACTTCTTTCAAGCCTCTAGTGTTGGAGCACCCACAACATATGGAGGCAAAGAGGTTCCACTGATTAAAATAACTGTCAGGAAATTTCTCCTTAATTCTAGGTTGCTTCCCTCCTTGATTAGTTTCCATCCTTTGCTTCTTGCCCTGCCTTCAGGAGCTTTGGATAATAGCAGTAGCATTTAGACTTATATAACGCTTCCTAGTGTTTTTACAACACCCTTTAAGTGGTTTACAGAATCAGCCTATTGCTCCCAATAATCTGTGTCCTCACTTTTCCCACCTCAGAAGGATGGAAGGCTGAGTCAACCTTGAGCCAGTGGTGATATTTGAACTGCTGAACTACAGCTAGCAGTTAGATGAAGTAGCCTGCAGTGCTGCGCTCTAACCACTGTGCCACCCCGGCTCTTTGTAACAGCCCCATAGATATTGGAACACTACTATCATGTCCTCCTTTTTGTTAAACTAGACAAACTCAATTCAATATTTTAAATAATTATTCACAAACTTCCTGCTTCCAACTGCCATCTGCCCCTAATTGTGACTATATGGAGGTGTTCATAATCCTCTCTCTCCCTTTTTGAAAAATGTGAAGCCCTTCTTTGTGGCCTCCATACATTCCTCCAATTACTACTATAAAAAACTCAGGATATGAAGGTGGGAATATTTCTCACTGGAGAGTCCACCATTTGTAATGCAACTGATGTTGATTATATAGAATAATCTAATCATGTGACTTTGATGATCAAGGGTGGGATGCCTCAATGATGCCATCATATTCAATTCAATTCAATTTTCAATTTATTAGATTTGTATGCCACCCTTCTTTGAAGACTCGGGGCAACATACAAATATGAGAGGCTGATGTTCATATATTAGGAAACGGTACATGCTCAGATGGTTTGAAAAGAGGAAGTCTATATGGAATCCACAGATGAACACTACCCCTTACTTTCATCACTAAAATCATTATTCTTCTAATGTTATTTAGGTCTTGGAGATTAACTAGATCTAGTAATTGTCAGTAAAGTTCTTTACCATATGCATATTCTTCTCATAACTAAAAATCTTGGCTCAGCTGGATCAAAGAAGAATGATGCAATAAGCTGCCTTGATTGCTTCCATTTCACTCTTCTGCCAGAATTGATTTTAAGAAAAATATTCCCTCTATGTTTTGTTTGCCATGACAAGTCAGGATCCCTAGTTTATTTCTCAAAAAATACAAAATTGGAGAAAATTACCATCCTCAATTGGCTTTTGTAGCAGACGTTTTGATTCTTGAATCAGTATAAACTGAAGGAAATTCCACAGCTTGCTAAGATGTGAAAGTCCACAAGCATGACTTTGGACTATGGGAACAACTCGAAGCATCCATATTCATAGTAAGCTATAACTGTTGGATATTCTGACTTATTATGACATACCAAAAAAAAGGGTCTTCAATGTCATTTAAATGACTGAAGAGGTATCTTGCTCCATCTTATGCAAGAAATACAACCTTAAAAACAAAGCAATTGCACAGAATTTCTGTTTGAAACATCACACGTTTAAAAATGCCATCTAAAGGATCAATTCAGGTAAAAGCTCATAAATCTCTGCTCATTTCTGTTTTTGTTCAGCCCTGCAGATTTGTATTGTCTACTTTATTCCAAGGGCAACCTGCTCACTTTCCACCAATAGCAATGAAAAAAGGTAATAAAGCTATAAACTGAGCTTCTAATTTTATGTCTCTAGCTCCACATTTGGCTATTTTTATTAGGAACACAAAGTTCTGCCTAATCACGTTAAAAAAGAAAAAAGAAAAAGAGGAGAGAGTTTAATTATACAGTATATACCAATCTATTGCTTTCTTAGCTGAGCCTATATTTATGCACTTTTTAAAAAGCCCATCATATCAATGTGTCCTTCTAGATAAAGCAACAGAAATAAACTTGGGAAAACATGCAGATATTGCATATTGTGTTTGGTCTTAAATGTCCACAAAACTCCATCCGTTGGCATATTAACTCTACAGTTTAGACTGTACATTCATGGCCAAAGGTGAACTATTTTAAAAATTGCATAAGCAGATGCAAAAAAATGGTCAAAGTCTGCTAGTGATTAATATTAAGTAGAAAAACACATTGAGCTTCAATAGCATTTTCTCTAACCTCCATTATTAGATCAGCTTCAATAGCTACTGAAGTCATCATCTTGACTAAAACACAATAACTAGGATCTACATTGTCATAGTAAACCAACAACGTACAATTGGTTTAGCATGATATGAGTATCCAGCCACTGACAGAATAGTTTTCTATAAACAGAAGATATAAAACAATATCACTCAACATTAACTCAAAAGTGAGGAAATTGTGTCTCTCTCTAATCAACATTTCTCAGCCTTGTGCAGACATCAACTCTCTAATCAACATTTCTCAGCCTTGTGCAGACATTTCTCAGCCATGTGCAGACATCAACTCTCAGAATTCTGGCTGAGTGAAGAACTCTGGGAGTTGAAGTCTACAGAGCTAAACGTTGTTGAGGTTCAGAAACATTGTGGAACTCTCATTCCCATGATTCCTCGCTATTGGGCAATCTTGCTATGACTGTTGGGAGTTGTAGTTCAGTAAGATCCAGAAAGCCCCAATTCTTTACCTTGCAGCTTTACCCCCTAAGTCAACCAAATTGTTTTAGCACAATTTCCTGAAGTTATTGTGGGTGTTGTTAATTCTGAGATCTGATGAGATCTGAATGTCAGTATCCACGAGAGCAGGGCTGACAAACTCAATTACATTGAGGGTCGCATAAGAGTTGTATTTGACCTCAAGGGGCCAGGATGGGTGTGGCCAAGGTGGGTGTGGCCAGCTTGATGTCACTCGTGTGAGAGTCGCCTGTGGCGGCCTGAGCACTCTGCCGGAGAAAATGGACTCCCAACTGTTTTTGGCTGCTACATCCGCCTGCAACCCTCTGCCAGTGAAAACGGAACTCGGGAAAGCATTTTTGCTAGCAAAGGTACTGTGGGTCAACACTTCACTGTTTCCAGGGTGGCTACACAAGCCAGATCTAAGCACTCTGTGGGCCGAACCTGGCCCCTGGGCCTTGAGTTTGACACTCCTGAACTAGAGGTTCAACTAGTTGGGGTTCTGATAAGACCCATCAGACAGCGGAGAACATAAAGGAGAAAAATCACTTGCATTTGATCTAATCTTTGACAAGGACTAGAACTTCTCTTTTCCGAGAATCCCAGACCTCAAATCAATGTCTTCAATTTGAAAGATTTCAAATTTTAAAAATGCTTTATATCTTCCTCGCTTTCTGTCTGATCAGGAACCCAAAGTGAAGGTACGAGCAATTCTGATGGTTAATTGCTACCAATACATTATGGCAACATTATAGTTTGGGCTGGGGATGAAATACTACCAGCATCGAAGTGCACACGTACAATATTATACACATACAGCGATACCTCTACCTAACAATGCCTCTACTTAAGAACTTTTCTAGATAAGAACCGGGTGTTCAAGATTTTTTTGCCTCTTCTTAAGAACCATTTTCTACTTAAGAATCCGAGCCCGAAAAAATTTCCCAAGTTTCCTGCCATTCCCCCTTGGTTTCTCTCTCTGGCACAGTGTATGGGAGGCAGCCTCGCGCCAGGTGTATTTTGAGACGCGTGCTCCTCTTGCAGCCTCAGAGTCCCTCTTTTCTTTTTAAGCCTTAAAGTTTTGGATTTTTTTGATTCCCCTCACCTCACCTTCTTCCTTCTGCAGCAACTGTCCTCCTCCTCTTCCTCCTCCTCCTCCCACCCAAATTCCAAGCTTTTATTTCTTTCCTAATGGGTTTGCATGCATTGTTTGCTTTTACATTGATTCCTATGGGAAAAATTGCTTCTACTTACAAACTTTTCTATTTAAGAACCTGGTCATGGAACAAATTAAGTTCTTAAGTAGAGGTACCACTGTATAAGCAATAGACACATTTTCACATGATTGTACATACATTATTTTGGACATTCAGCCATTGGTGAGTTTATTTTTCTAGCATCAAACACTTATCCAGCCTACTGAGATGCTTGAGACAACTCAACCCAACACAAATCTTCGGGGGTGGGGGGTAAAATAATCCAGCTTCAATCAAGGTTTTTTTTAATTATTATTGTATGGATAAAATTTCAGAACATGAGAAACATGTCTACACTATCCAACTCTTTTGGAAATGTGAAGCTACTCACCTGATTTATGAGTTGATAGAGCCCAGGACCGTAAAAGTGATGAGAGAGAGAAAGGGGAAAGAGTAAAGAAACTTAATCGAACTGGAGCTATAAAATGACACCATGGTATTTCCGCCTAAGAGTTGTTTTCAGAATCAAACCTTCCCATCCCATCCCAACACTATGGAATATGAGAACAACACAAATACTCACCCTCCTTCAAAGATCTTGATCCTGGTTGGTTCTCCTCGCTTGGTTACAGGAATGTCATCTTCAGTTTTTCCTCTTTTATCCCTTTCTTTATTGGTTTGCATGGCATCTTTCTGGCCTTCATTGGGAAGGAGTGAGGGCAGACGGACCTATCTCCCACAAAAAAATCAAAGTAGTTTATTATTAATTTTAAACAAAGAAAAAAGAAAAAAGGAGAGGAGAAGACTTGGTTACTGATCACAAACACCTTGCTTCAAACTCTTCCTGGGAAGAGTTTGTATCTACGGTTGACCTATCCAGATTCCTAAGAGGTCAGTAAGGGGCGAGTACAAGTGCACTAGAGTGCCTTCCGTCCCCTGTCCTATTGTTCTCCTACCGTGTTTCCCCGAAAATAAGACAGCGTCTTATATTAATTTTTGCTCTCAAAGATGTGCTACATCTTATTTTCAGGGGATGTCTTATTTTTTTTCCAGTGAATTGTATCCTGTAGCAAAAAGTTGTATCCTGCAGCAAAAATGCATCCAAACACGCAGGCGCATGTTGGATGCGTGTTGGATGTGTTCTAAATCTGATTGATGCAGTGTTTAAGGATGCAATTTATGGACAGCAGTGTTATATATGTTCTGTTTGGGAATGCTGTGAAACGAAACGTCTCCTACGTCTTACTTTCGGGGGATGCCTTATATTAGGCAATTCTACGAAATCTCTCCTATGTCTTACTTTCGGGGGTGACTTATTTTTGGGGAAACAGGGTATATCTCCTATCCCTTTCTTCTATTCCTATATCTCTTCTTCTATTCTTTCATTGATATGTTCTATTCCTATACCTTCTTTTCTATTCTTTCTTAGATATATTTTACTATGAGTATCTCCTCTATAACCTTCATCATGTATTACTATGTGTATATATATATATATACCCACTAAAACCCTCATTGTGTATTGGACAAAATAAATAAATAAATAAATAAATAAGTAAAGAGTTGGCAGCTATTTCTGGCATGGGCTGCACTGAAATCAAATTTGGCACCCTCTTTTTTTTTAAGGTGACTTTAAGTGTCTTAGTGTCTTTCAGTGGAACTGAAGTGCAATGAGTAGAAAATAGGTTGTGCCACAACTTTTGAGCTGAATTCCCAGGGTTTCAACCATTGGTTACATTGTGGGCTGCTGTCGGTTGTGTTTCATCGATTTCTAAATCAGGGGTTGGGATCCTTTTATGACTTGTAGACTTCAATTCCCAGAACTCCTGAACTCAGGAATTCTGGGCTTAAAAATTCTGGGAGTTGAAGTCCACCAGTCATAAAAAGGTTCATGGTTTCCCAACCGTTCTAAAAAAGACACAAGATGTCCATCTCTGCCGAACATTTTGGATGATCCATCCTGGAGCATAGGAATACCAATCATAAAATAAAATAGATAACAAGAAGGAAACGTCTAGTATTACTAGATGAGACAGGACAATTATTTATGTTTTCCCAAGAAGCAATGGGTGCAAACTAATTAAGGAGAGAAGCAACCTGGGACTAAGGAGAAATTTCCTGACAGAACAAATAATCAGTGGAACAACTTGCCTCCAGAAATTGTGAATGCTCTGGAAGTTTTTAAGAGGAGATTGGATAACCATTTGTCTGAAGTGGTGTAGGCTTTCCTGCATAAGCAGAGAGTTGCACTAGATTTCCAACTCTCTATTTTATTCTATTCTATTCTGTTTTTTAATTTTTTAAAAATAATCTTTATTATGTTTCTACATATAAAAATAGAAAGAAAAGAAAAACAATTTAAACAAACAGAACACACAAAGGAAAGAAAGAAAGAAAGAAAGAAAGAAAGAAAGAAAGAAAGAAAGAAAGAAAAGAAAAGAAAAACATATACCGGTAAAACATATTCAGTTTCAGTGGTGTTCTATATATGCACATAGTTATTTGCTTATCATCAATTAATATTTTCTTTCACTACATACATATATTTGTTATGTAGAAGATATAATTTGTCAACCATATTGTTGACTAACACTATCAAGCGACCTAATATTGAGTATTTTTACCTAGTGTGTGTCTTATTCCTATTGCTCAACCACATATAAAAGTAATTTGAAATCTCATGAACAACATTCCTGGAATTAATTAGCCATCAATGGATTTGGGACTAAATCCTCAGCAGCAGCGTATTCCAGCTCTTAAGAATGGACAGAACCCAGTTATATGGGGTTTTTTTTTTAAAGGGTTAGGTTTCTCTATGGGAATAAAGGACCAGGCTTGTCTCTCTTTTTCAGAACTTTCTTCCACAGGCCCTTAAAATCCACTCCAGAGGATCCTTCAGTCGCCAGAATGGATTTTGGAGTTCTGCTAGGAATTAGAAGTGGTTTGGGCAAGGAAGGCTTGTGGGAGTGCCAGTGGAGTCCCATTTTGCTACCAAAAAGTCTGGTGTGATGCTCCATTCCATCCATTGTCATATAACCAGCCAAAGAGAAGGCCAAAAGAAAAAGAACTAACATGCAATCTATGCCAAGGAATCTCTCGGGTAATTGTTTTAACAGGATGGAGGAGGAAGGAGGTTACTTGGCTGGAACTACTTTCCAAAACATGAATCTGGTTTTCATCTATTTTTTTAAAAAAGTCTGCTTTCAAGTGAAGCAGTCTGACTTGAGAGTCACCCCAACATTATGCCAAGAGGCACCTTCAATGACCCTGCAGGTGTTTCTGAGTATGCAGCCTCCTTTTCATCTCAAGGCTCACTGCTTTGCGTTGTCTTCAGCCCAAAACACTAAAGCTTTTCTCCAGGGTAAATATGAGATGCTATGATTTTCATACAGCTCTGTGAGATGTTACATAGAAACATAGAAGATTGACGGCAGAAAAAGACCTCATGGTCCATCTATTCTGCCCTTATACTATTTCCTGTATTTTATCTTAGGATGGATATATGTTTATCCCAGGCATGTTTAAATTCAGTGACTGTGGATTTACCAACCACGTCTGCTGGAAGTTTGTTTCAAGCATCTAGTACTCTTTCAGTCAAATAATATTTTCTCACGTTGCTTCTGATCTTTCCCCCAACTAACCTCAGATTGTGCCCTTGTTCTTGTGTTCCCTTTCCTATTAAAAACACTTCTCTCCTGAACCTTATTTAACCCTTTAACATATTTAAATGTTTTGTTCATGTCCCCCCTTTCCCTTCTGTCCCCCAGACTATAGAGATTGAGTTCATTAAGCTTACTCTTATGTTACGCTTACTCTTCTGCTAAGCAACATGCAATCTTGGAGCCATTCTCCATCATCATCATTCCCCAAAGCATTTTTAAGACCATAAAAATCGCACCAATCTCCTGGGATGACATGGGCAATGATAACATTTAAATGATCTGCTCTTTCCTAAAGATGACTAAGAGTTGTATACATAAAATACTGTATTTTTCGGAGTATAAAACACACCTTTTCCCCTCCTAAAAGGGGCTGAAAATTTGGGTGCTTATTCGGAATGTAGTTTTTATGAAACTTTTTTTCCCAGCCCTAATGAGGTGCTAATGATCTCACCAGCTCTTCCCAGCTTGTAGGCTTGTTTTCATTGCTACTCCCTCTGAAAAAGGTTCTTTTCAGCCATAATGAGGTGCAAATAATCTTCCCAGCTTGCAGGCTTGTTTTCATTGTTACTCCCTCTGAAAAAGGTTTTTCCAGCCCTAACAAGGTACTAAGAATCTTACTGGCTTGCAGGATTTTTTCATTGCTACTCCAAAGAAGTTTTTTTTCTAGCCCTAAATCTTTACAGGCTTGTTTTCATTGCTACTCCCTCCAAAGATTTTTTTTCCAGCATAACCAGGGCATAAAATAATGTGCTGAAGTTGACCAGACTAAGGATGCTAGCCAGATGAATACCAGGTAGGTAGATTTTTTCTCCCTATTTCCCTCCCCTGAAACTAAGATGCATCTTATACTCTGAAAAATAGGGGAATGTAAAGCATCCTACTTTTTTACTTCTTTTGACAGAAACCACAACAACATTCAGTCATTTTAATTTAGCAGCCTTCCAAGACTCATCGCCAAAGATTGCCACATTCCAGACAAATGTAGTGAATCTTCCTGCCTGAAGAACAAAACTATAACAATTTCCAAGTTTGATCAGACATGACTAATTTCAGGGCCAAACTCCCCCTATAACCGTGGGGGGGGATTGTTGTTGTTCATTGTTTTTTGCATGATTTCACTTTTTAGTGGAGCCTTCAGCCACTTCAAGGTAGTTTCAATCAATGATCTGTCTGGTTTTGAATCGATTTAACTGCAAAAACATGTAATTGATTTTACATACTACACAAGAACGGTAAAGCTTTCTGAAAAGTGTCCATGCTCATTTTGTATAAGTTGCCATTTACTTTGAGCGCCAGTTTTAGGGAGTCTTACCACCTATTTGCAAGATCACTGTGTGATACCTTGCCTCCCAATAAAGGGAACACAACAACTCACTGAGGCCCACTCACCATCGCCAACTCACTGTGAAACAACTGAACAATTCAATGTAATTATTTAAAGGAAATAAAAATTATTTTAACTTGCATTTCATTTCGTCTCCCCTTTTGCACCCTTTAATGATTCCATTCCACCATTCTCTGATATTTGTGTGAGTCATGGTGGCACAGTGGTTAGAATGCAGTACTGCAGGTTACTTCTGCTGACTGCCTGTTGCCAGCATTTTGGCAGTTCCAATTTCACCGGCTCAAGGTTGACTCAGCCTTCCCTCCTTCCAAAATGAGGACCCAGATTGTTAGGTGCAATAGGCTGACCCTGTAAACTGCTTATAGAGGGCTGTAAAGCACTGTGAAGTGGTATATAATTCTAAGTGCTATCGCTTGTCCTGCAACGAGTTGCCCATGGTTAGTTGTCCTGCAGTGAGTTGGCCACACCAAGTTGGCTGTAGAGAGTTGGCCACGGTGAATTGTCATAAACCTCTCAATAAATGCATTAAAATGACTTCAGGAGCAGCTGCATACATTTTTTTCTCTGAACTGGGAGATACATTAACTTATATATTTCTATTAATTTTGTTGTGCGGAACAGTAAAACTCACTAGCTGAAATCTTGCAACTTACACAGAGGATGCTTCCACACTCTAGTCACGCACAGTATTGGGAATAGACAATGTACAAATATGTCAGCACTATGGTGCTCATTATGAAGGAAGGCATTTAATGCAATTTCCATCTCAAGGATCGAGACTACAATTTGATCTGTGCAGCAACACCAATGAGGAGATGCATCAGCGGCCCATCCCTTATATGATAAGGCTATAAAATTCCTCAAAGCAGAAACTACTGTGTTTCCCCGAAAATAAGACACTGTCTTATATTAAGTTTTGCTCCAAAAGTTGTGCTACGTCTTATTTTTTGGGGGGTGCCTTATATTTCTCAAATAAGACAAATTCACAGGCAAAAAAGCTGACACCCCCAAAGAAAGTGTACCCCACAGTACACTGATTATGGTACGGTACCTGTCAGTATGGCACCCACACACACAAACGACAGTACTTATATGGTACAACAGTATACTCCCGCTATTGCAGCTTCTGGCCACCAGAGGAACTACAGTCTACGCACTGTAGTGGAGACTGTAATGGCGGTGAGACAGCAGCAGACTGTGTCTGCTGTACTGGACGGTACAAAGCGATGGAAGGGGCCAGCAGGGGATGCCACATTATTACGGTACCGCTATGAACAGCTTTGAATGGTACCATATGTTTTTCCACCGTACCGTATGTAAATTTGACTACGCCTTATTTTCGGGGGGTGCCTTATATTAGCAAATTCTGCAAAACCTCTGACATGCCTTACTTTCGAGGTACGTCTTATTTTCGGGTAAACAGGGTATTGACTTTACTCCAGTGATGTTTCCTAATTATTGATAAGTCTGAAAGTTGCAACTCCAACCTATTGGAGGCACAATCTGAGGTTAGTTGGGGGAAAGATCAGAAGCAACGTGAGAAAATATTATTTTACTGAAAGAGTAGTAGATGCTTGGAACAAATTTCTAGCAGGCATGGTTGGTAAATCCACAGGAACTGAATTGAAACATGCCTGGGATGAACATAGATCCATTGTAAGATAAAATACAGGAAATAGTATAAGGGCAGACTAGATGGGCCATGAGGTCTTTTTCTGCCATCAATCTTCTATGTTTCTATGTTTCTATTCAAAGGCACCAGACTGGGGAATGACAGAAGAAAGAGACTCTGTTGGAGAAACCAATGCATACAAGTGTGTTGCCTGCAACTAGTTTGACACCCAGTTTCTTTTAAGCAACAGAGTTGGGATTCAAGAGCAACTTTCTCCAACCTGGCGCCTTCCAAATAAATTGGGCTGAGAGCTTCCAAAACCTCTAGCCAGCATTGCTTTTGGGCACCAGTTCTAGGAGCCATGACTCAACTCAGCTGGATAACATGCTGAGCCAGGTCTTTGAAGCCTGGAAGCAAATGCTGTCCGATCCTTAAACAAACAGATGAGGGCCAAAGTTTTTTCTTTTTTAAAAAAAGTGATTTTCCTTACCTCTGACATTTTGGGATTCCTGGAACTTGAGGGCACAAGCCTCCCTGTCTCTGGATGTGGAGCAGTAGCCATGGTGTAGGTTTCTTTGCTCACCTTTTGCTTGGAGCACAGGAGTGACAGGGCGGCTTTGGTAGATACACCAGGGAGGTTGGGATTATACAGACTAATGCACCAGCTGGCATACACGGAGTTGCTGTGGTCAACTTGCTGGCTGTGATTTGGTTTTGTGTAATTTAAATAGCACCAACTGACATTGGTAGTTGTGTGGAGGCTGGGGAACAGAAGTACCTTCTTAACGTCTGGACTGTCCTGGGACTTCGTGGAGCTTGGAGCAACCTCTGAGGAACATGCAGAGCTCGGAGGACTTGCCACCAAAGCTTCTGCTGGTTCTTTCAAATCCTCCTCCTTCACTTTCTCAGGAACGTGCTTGATCTCTGGCTTCTTTCCCATGGAATGTTGCTTGTATTCCTTTCGAAGTTCAAAGCTGGGGGGCTCCGGCTGTGGCAAGACCAGGTTTAAGGCAGCCTGGCCTTTTGGGGATTCTAAGTGTTCGGACAATATATCAGGGGGTGTTTCTGCCTTGGCTGCTGTGGGGTCAGGTTTTTTCCCTTCCTCTATTGTATTGGATGTCATCACTATTTCCAGCTTCTCTTCCGTCTCGGGGAACTCGTCTTCTTCCTTCACCCGTTTCTGCTGCTGTGTTTCCATGGCGAGCTCCAAACTCCCAGCTGGAGAAAGCATCCTCTTGCTTCCTCCGGCATTGGATGGGCTCCCTTCGAGGTCCAAGACGCTTTCGGACATGGGGCCCAGGGGGAAGTAGCCTTTCCTTTCCGATAGAGAAAATGGCAGCCGCAGGTACGGACTGTGGATCAAGGCCTTCTGCTCCTCTGTGATCATCTGAGCCAAATCGAGGCCAACACTGTGGACGTTAGCAGTGCAGACCAGAGTCCCCTTGGTCTGATAGTCCACAAATTTGGGCAGCAGGATTGAAGAGGCGTTACAGTGGGACTGAGTGACCAAGATTTGGGAAAGAGTGGTATACATTGCGCTTCCGTAGGATGGCATGTTCGCCTGAATGCGAACCGGGACAACCAGAGATACCACGGGCTCCGAACAGGCGGGTACCACCAACTGAGAAATGGAGATGGAGGGGCTACTTGGCCGAGTTAAGATGTGCAATCGGCTCTCCGTGCCGTAATCTATCGACGGGGAGAAGGTACGGCTTCCGATTTCAGGAGAGAGGCTGGATTTGAGATGGGGCAGGTGGGCACCAATGTCACTTGGCAGCTGGAGAGCGAGCTGCGACTGAAGAGGCAGGAACAAGGCAGAAGGGAGCGGCGAGCATCCTGGGTAATGCAAGGGCAGGATGGATGGGCTCTGCCGGATGATGATATCGGCTGGGTGCGACAGCAGCGGTGGGGCAATGTGCAACTGGCCAGGATGCAGCAAAGCTTCTTGGAGAGGAAGGGCCGCACTCTGAAACAAGGAATGAGGGACGTGAGGGATGGAATATGGAGTGGAGAAGATGTCTTCCATGGTCTGAGTGGAGAAAAGCTCAACCGAATGCTCCAGAGGTGGCAACAGGTGCTGGAATGGTAAGAGAGAGATTTGTGGGCCCATGTACTGCTTTTCATGGAGGGTTAAATGGGGGACAGGCGGATGGACCACTTGCAGAGCTTCGGTGTAGGGATAGGTACATGAGGACTCGGGACAGTCTTTTGGCTGGTCCTTGTCAGCCGGGTGCCCCCTGTGAGAAGAGAAGGAAGAGGAGGAAGAGGAGGAAGGCAGCTGTTGAGGTGGCAAGCTTGTGGCAGGAGACTGAGTTGAAGTTTGCACGGATTCCTCTGCCTCAGTTGCTCCTTTGGAGGCAGAGTCCGGCTCATGTTCTGGATGCCTGGTGAGAGATGCCTGCCGGACCAAAAAGCACTTTCTCCTCTCCGGTGGAGCTGCTGTCGTGGTTGGAGTTTGGGATGTAGCAGGAGATGTCGACAAGCTCCCATAGTCAAATGATTTGCTGCGGATCTCCGACATTGGAGAGGAATGTGAGACATTGGGCGTCTGTTCGGAAGCAGACCTCCTCATTTCTCGGGAATGATGGTGATGGTGGTGGAGGTGGGAACTTGGTACTGTTAGCATGTGGGGTCCAAGGCCAAGGCTAAGGCCAAGGGGTTTACCATGGAATTCAGAGGACTGAGAAATACTTTCCTCTCGCTCAAGAGAAGCCGAGTGACTAGAAGCGTGGGAGATGCTGCTTTCCTGACTTGGGCTTCTGATGGACTCAAAACTGGATTCTCCAGAA
Organism: Erythrolamprus reginae; assembly: GCF_031021105.1. Lineage (NCBI taxonomy): Eukaryota > Metazoa > Chordata > Lepidosauria > Squamata > Dipsadidae > Erythrolamprus > Erythrolamprus reginae. Next base: position 14,786,806 of record NC_091960.1, read on the forward strand.
GACTGGGCCATTTCTGCTAGCCGCAGCCTCTTCTTTTTGGGTGGCAGTTTCTCTGCAGGAAGCTGGGAGAGAGACTGGCTCCTCTGCGGCCACTGAAATGTCTCCATCTTTTCTGGCTCTTTTGGTGGAGGTTCTGGTTCCATTTCTGGCCGATCAGGTTCTTCAGTGACCAGAATCTCAGGGACTTGAATATTAGGTTGACGTACAAGCTTTGGCTGAAGGGAGTGAGTTGGTCGGCAAAGTTGGACCTCTGGTTGGGAGGCATAAGGCAAGGGTAGCTTTTCTTCTCCTTCTAAGCTACTCTGCTGCTCTATGGAATCGGACTTCTCGAAGGAGCTCGTATGTTGGATGACAGAAATCTCCTTTGAGGTTGTTCTCCTCTCTTTGCCTTCTGAAGTAAATGGAGGATTTGCAGTCCTAGGATGAAAACTTGTACTAACATTGGAAAGAGGCACAGGTTGAGTGGGATCCACTGCTGGCTTCATGGACTTGGAAGTGAGATTCAAGGCCACATCACTGGATTTCAACCCAATGAATTGAGTGGCTGGTCCACTTCTAGAAAAGGATGGTTCAGTCAACTCAAAAGCCGGTGGATCTTCATCATCACCAAGGCTCTTTTCTTTCCTCCTCTTCCTCAGCGGAGTCAGTTCTAAACTAGTTCCCAGCTTGTAATGCATCACTTGTGGCCCTGGGTCTGATTCCATCAACCCTTTCTCCATTTCAGACAAAGTATATGAACTGGAAGAATGAGGTTTGGAGATCTGAAGTTCTGAACAATAGTACTTCTTGTGGACTTCATAGTTGTCTTTTTTCTTGTACCGAGCCCCACAGATGTTGCACTCATACATAAATCCTTTTGTTTTGATGCCCTTCCTTGACTTTTTGGTCAACTCACTCTCCTTGGTCTCTTGTTCTTCTAGAGGTCTGGAAAAGCTTTCTTTGCCTGCTATGCCAACCTCTTCCGAGCTGTACTCCATTCCCAATGGTAACTCAATAGCTGGCTGCCGTTTGAGCATCCGGGGGTGGGAAGACATCTGACTGCGGCTTAAGACCTCCGATTCAGCGATGTGATCATCGAAAGAATAGCTACCTCTAAAGGAGTGAGGGGAACTTATAGTGCATACAGCTGAAGGCATAGAGTGGCTTCTTAGAAGAGGCACTGTCTCCGTGGCACTGTGGGATTGTTGGAACGACAACAAGGATGGGTCAGGCTTCATTTTTTCAACATGGGATGTCAATGACTTGGATGGATCTGGTTGGCTACTGGAACCAGGTTTAATATCCAGCTGGAACGATTCTCTGTACGAGCCGGGCTTTGGCGATTCGATACTGCTCCGTCTAGACAAAGAACTCCTTCTCGGCTTAACGCTATCAATTTCACTCGTATCCACAACCGCCTCGTTGATAGTGATCAGCTTGGTGATATGCTCAATAACCTGTGTCCGAGGCACAGACAAGGGAACAGTACTCAATTTTTCTTCAGATGACACTGGGGGGAATTCCTGGGTAGTGGTTGCAGCCAACATAGCCGTCCGCTGGCCTATCCTCCCACATTTGCCAAAAATGATTTCTGCGTATGATTTTGCATTCGTATTTGGCGGGCTGATTTGCTGCTCTGCGCTCTCTGACCTTGAGAAGTAGCCTGATTCGGTGCTTCCTTTACTGCCAGGACTGAGGAAAGCCTGTTCCTCGATGACTTTCTTCCTCTCGCTTAGACGCAGGGCGAGCTTTTGTTTGATAGTGTGCGTTTCCTCCGATTTGTGACTTTGGGCAAGGTCCGGTGATGGCTCTATGAAAGCGCTGCTATCGTCGAGGGATTGAGACATGCTGGAATGGGGGAAAGAGGAGCTTTCTTGGCTGGAGCCTTGACTCCCTGCCCTGAACAACATGGTTTGCTTTCTCCTGGTTGACAGTTCCAACAAATGGCCCGGGGTCCCTCTGGTCTCTTCTTCAGAATCTGTGCTTTCTCCTTCCGTGGGCTCCTCAAATTCCTCCCCACCCATCTTCTCCGCCTCCAAACTGGAAGGGTACAATTCTGTAGCAGCCCCTGAAGATAACCCGGCTTTGATGCGGTGGGCGTGAGATTTCCGGTGCTTGTACAGGTTGCTTTTGGTTTTGAAGGAAAAGCCACAGGGAACACATGGATAGGGTCTCTCGCCCGTATGGGACCGGATGTGTTTCTGGAGGACGCTTGGTTTGGCACAAGGCCGGCTACAGTACTGGCAAATGTATTTGCCCGGCTTCTGCGGCTTCTTTTCTTTCTTGTGTCCTTCTTCAGATGGTTTCAAAGAAACCTGCAAGCTACGAGGGATGTAGACCTTTTGAACGGGAGGCTTGTCTTCTCCGGTAGAAACCGAAGAGCAGGATGGTAAGATCTGACCATGACTGGAAGGGACCATCGAAGAAGGAAATGAGCCAGAGGGAACGGATCTCACTGGGTCAACAAGCTGCCAAGTGGAGCCTTCGAGGATGTGCTCTTGCTTTCGGGGAGTCCTGTAGGCGGGTGACAACGAGTGCTGTTGAAGTTGGGCCAGGTGGGATGAATGCTCGAAAGAGGAATGCTTGGGTTGAGCTTGTCCCGCCTTCTCCTGAGTCTCCTCCCTTGGAAAACGTTGCTGTGGTGCAACATCACGGAGCGGGGAACCCGGCAGCAGAGCAGAGCTGCTTGGATAGGGAGTCATGGAGGAGATGCTGCTTTGGAAAGCTTCTCCTTTCACGAGCCTCTTCCTTGGAGCCTCCTCCCCCTTTTTTGTGCTCCTCTTGCCTTGTTCAGGATCCATGGCCCTTGAAAAGGGGGGGGGAGAGAGCAGGGGGAGCGGGCAGGTTGGAAATGCTATTTCAGGGAATTGTCACCAGGCTTCATTTACAGCGAAGGGAGGTCTTCTCCCCTGTAGCTTTCCTGCTTGGCTTGCATCGGAGATGAAAGCAAGAGCTGCCCAAGGTGGCCGCTGCGGATTCAAGATTTCAAAGTGTCCCGAGTTGCTATTTGATTTAGAGGAAGAGGGGGGCAAATCCTGAAGTAATAAGGGGGAAAGGGGTGGGGTAGGGGGGATGTGGGTCAACAGAGTCCACACCGGTAAAGCATGACAAACTACTTCAAAGCAGGAAAACTGTCCAACAGTTGCAGTCCAAATATTTTCCTTGCAAATTGTGCTGAAGCTTTAAACCGGGCCATTGCAAGCGCCGTTTGACCGTGGCGAGTCTTCAAAGGCGAGAAGCGGCCCAGGAAGTGCCTCCTGTTCTTTGCTCAGGCCAACCTTTGCAAACGTGAGGCTCCTGTGTTCATCTTGCAACCATCCCTCTTCGGTGTCTTTCCTTGGCTTGAGGAAGGAGGGGAAAACAAACTGACAGACAGCAGGCAATCCTCTCTTTTGTCTTCCCGCTTCTTCAATGTTCAGGGGGCTTGGAAGATGTTACCACTCAACTTCCTGAAACAACAAAGAGAGGGACACATTCAGTGACCATCATTCCTGGTTCTCCTATTTTAGCTGTCAAAAAGATTATAAGAATATAATATAATAAGAATATAAGGAAAATTAAGAATACAAGGAAATGAGAAGGAAAATATTACATAAGTGGTATCACACACCCGTTCAACTTGCATATTTCCAGCAGAATGTTAAAAATACTTGTTGGCATGGGTGTCAGGATAAAGGAGTTATCTTTGCACATGCTTTGGGAATGCCCGGTAGTGCAGAACTTTTGACAAAAAGTGCAAGAGGATATCAATAGGATGTTAAATATACGATGGATATTGACAAAGGAAATGGCATATTAGTTAAAAGCAATGCGATGGGAGAATTTAGAGAAATAAAACAAGCAGCAATAGAAAGCGCTCAGGCAGTAATAGTCTTGGATTGGATGGATGCGACAAAATGGACAATGCAAAATTGGTACCTGCACATGATGGATCATATTCAATTTGAGATTATGGACAAAAGGATGAATTTGGTTAATGAAACTGATTTGCAACAACTGATGGGACAATGGGACAAGGTAAGACAATATATGGTCAGTAGAATCTGAGACCAAGCTACAAGGAATAATTTGGAATCACTTTATAATATGTAAATGGATATATTGCTCTTGAGTTAAAATGGTATATATAAGAAACACCCACAATTTGGTGGTGGGGTGTGAATGTTTGTCTGGTGGTTGTTCTGGTCCGGCTAAAGCTTTTCAGAGCCGCAGCAAGGCACCTCCATATTGAATTATAGCAGAATTGAAAACTCCACCCTTCTTCTCCGCTGACACCCAGACATGATGAATTAATTACTTAATTAATTAACTCGTTCCTCTCCTTAATATTTCTTCCCTGACACTTGTTCTCTTCACCTTTGTAATCGTCTGAAATGAGGATTTAACCATCAATTATCTGCCTCTCCTTCACTGGAGTCTGAACTCATAGAAACATGCTGTGATTGGTCTCCCCCTTCTTCTTCTGCCTGTAAATCAGGACCTGCCACTAATTCATAAACATTATCTAAATCAGAATCTGCAAAATCCCCAAACTGAACAGGAGTACGAACCCCAGCAACCGATTAGGTCCCACAGTGTTGCCCTTCTCCAGGTCCCGTTGTCTAAGCAATGTCGTCTGGCGGGTCCCAGGGGAACAGCTTTCTCTGTGGTGGCCCCGACTCTCTGGAACCAGCTCCCCCCGGAGATTAGAACTGCCCCCACCCTCCTTGCCTTCCGTAAACTCCTTAAAACTCACCTCTGCTGTCAGGCATGTGGGAATTGAGGCATTCCCCCCCTCCCCCGGGCCTATACAATTTATGTGTGGTATGTCTGTGTGTATGTCTGGTTTAATAATGGTTTTTTAAATGTTTTTTAAATTTATTAGATTTGTTGTGAATTGTTCTATTGTATGTTGCGAGCCGCCCCGAGTCTGCGGAGAGGGGCGGCATACAAATCTCATGAATGAATGAATGAATGAACGAACGAATGAACAAACGAACAAACAAACAAACAAACAAACAAACAAACAGTGGTGGGCATCAATCACAGAGCACTTGCTGTATGTTGTGTGTGTGTTTTATATTCTACATTTTAAAATCAATTTTAAAAATTAATAAAAATAAATAAATAAAAAGAATTGTGACAGGAGACCAATTGGTAGCCAATGCAGCACATGGAGTGTTGGTGTTATGTGTGTGTACCTAGATATAAGTATGATGGGGAGGAATTTCGTAGCAACATTGGGAGGAATTTTCTTCTCAGGAAGGCTGGTGAGCAAACCTGAATGACTCATTGAACTTCAGCACTATAGCTACTGCTCCGATCTCCCCCAGCTGTTTGCATTTTCAAAAGTTGTGCACCCTGGTTGCATTCATACAATCAGAACTCTACACCAGTCAGGAATTATCCCAACAGGTGACATTCCTGGATATGCATGTTAAGTATCTAGTGCCTTGGCTCCAGTTAATGCTGGAGTTCCATTTTACAGATACTTGTGGATGTTATTATTTAAAATAAAAGCACCCTAAACCAATAAACACAGCAGCAGATGTACTCCAGAAAGCATGTGTAGCCAAGATGACCCCAATTTGTACACGGTCACCATAACAACATATTGCATTTGATTTAACAAAATTAAACTCAATTTTTTCCCCCTCTTTGCAACAGCTGCAAGCTGAGTGACTTAATAAGGTTTGGTACTTGCATTTATCAGGGAAAGAAAATGTGTTTGTCTGCTTAACATTAGAAATCTCAGCCAACAGAGGAAGAAGCTGATGTTCTTTGGGACTTGCATAAAGTAAAACAAGGAGAAGGGAAGAGTGGGGGGGGGGATAGAAAACCACATGGAAGATCTCCAAAAACAGTAAGACTCAGAAAATTTCTCATCACGTCTGACGATGCCAACCTTCTAGAGCCACTGCAGGCACAATCAGAAAGTCCTGATTTTAGGGAACAAAGAAAGATGACTTCTGTTGTGATTCAGTCTGAGGCTCCTCAGGGAACGGCTGGAACTCTGCCGGCTCCATGCTCAGAGGGGGAGGACGAGGAACAGGAGGAGGAGGAGGAACAGGCAGACAGGGAAGAGGAATGTCAGGATGAGGAGGAGGGAGAACAGCCTGAGACCCCCAGGGGGGAGCTCTCCCCAGCGAGTAGCCTGGAGTCATTAGATGAGAACGCACAAGCCATCATAGATATGAGGCAGAGAAGGGCAGCACAAAGAAGGGGACAATTAGCCAGGTATTTCCATCCCTAATAGGCAACAGCTGGGTTTGGGTGTGGTTCTCCTCAGAAAGGTTGAAAAGGCAGGCCCGCCCTTCCTGTATTGTGGAGAGTTATCTTTTGGGAGTCCTGTGACCTTGCTTCGATCCTTGGCGTTTCTGATTCTGGCTTGTGGCCTCGAAGGCTGAAAACTTAGGGGAGGCATGGGTTTTATTATCTACAGTGGTGTGTGTGCCAGCAAGAAGCCTGTTGTATTGTTTGGCCGTCGTGACTCTTCTGTGAAGCTTCATTGCATTCCAGTTTGTAAGAACAGTTTTTGTTATCTGTGTTTGTTTTCAAAGATATAAAATGACTTTGCTTTTTACCAGTGTGTCTGGATACTCTTTTTAGTTGGTGTTGACGTCTGGGGGGACCCAGACAGAACAACTTCTCTTGAAGCAAATTCTTGGCATGCCTAGCAACCATTTCAGGTTTCAGGCTGCAGTATTTCCAAAACTTTCTGCTGATGCTGGCACTTAAACCTGCCGTTTTCTGCGGCAAAAATATTGTGCTGAGCATACCTCAAAGGTGCTTTTTCAGAAGGCAACTGGGCTTTCTTGGGTTTTTTTTTTCTTCTTTTGAAGATGTTTCGCTTCTGATCCAAGAAGCTTCTTCAGTTCTGACAAGATAGTGGAGGAAGGGGCATTGGTATTACCTGATACACTCCTTGTCATAGGGTGGAGCTAGCATCCAGGAATGGGTTGACCTCATCTGTTCAGCCTGTAGGACTGAGTCTGCGAAAGTGGAAAGGATCCTTCCATTGCCCACTATCTTGTCAGAGCTGAAGAAGCTTCTTGAATGAGAAGGAAAATGTCTTCAAAGAGAAAAAAAACACAAGAAAATCCAGTTGCCTCCTGAAAAAGTACTTTCTTTGGGACAACCATGATCTGGATGGCTGAGAATCTCTACAGACTTTCGTGCTGAATTTTTATTTTATTTTATTTTATTTTATTTTATTTTATTTTATTTTATTTTATTTTATTTTATTTATTTTATTTTATTTTATTTTATTTTATTTTATTTTATTTTATTTTATTTTATTTTATTTTATTTTATTTTATTATTTTTGATTTGATTTGATTTGATTTGATTTGATTGCCACCCCTCTCCGAAGACGGAGCGGCTCACAACAATAATAAAACAGTGCAACATTGAAACGAATCTAATATTGAAATAAAAAATATATAAAAACCCCAGCAGTTAAAACCATACAACACATACACACCAAACATAAAATATAAAAAACCTGGGGGGGATGTCTCAGTTCCCCCATGCCTGGCGATATAAGTGGGTCTTGACTAATTTGCGAAAGACAAGGAGGGTGGGGGCCATTCTAATCTCCATGGGGAGTTGATTCCAGAGGGCCGGGGCCGCAACAGAGAAGGCTCTTCCCCTGGGGCCTGCCAAATGACATTGTTTGGTCGACAGGACCCGGAGAAGACCAACTCTGTGGGACCTTATCGGCCACTGGGATTCGTGCAGTAGAAGGCGGTTCCGGAGGTATTCTGGTCCAATGCCATGAAGGGCTTTAAAGGTCATAACCAGCACTTTCCTACATCCTTCCTACATAGACTAGGTGGGTTCTTTCTTTAAAATAAGAAATCTAAAAACAACAATACTCCAGTAATAATATTTAAACAAGTTTGTATAGTAGTTAAAATTCTGTGAAATGAGGGACTGAAAATGTAATGCCCACCATAACATCACAACCAAGTATCAGATTTATCAGATCTGTAGAGTCCACACAACTATCAGCAATCAGCTGGGACAGTTGCATAGAGACAGGTTGTCTCAGCAAGGGGACATGGGCCATATTTTAGTGATTGTTGTTCGGCCATTGTAACTGACCTTTTACAACCCCATGGACCTTAGTATGCCAGGCCACCCTGCCTTCCACCGTCTCCCAGAGTTTGCCCAAATTCATGTTCTTTGCTTTGATGATGCTATCTGAACCCCATTGGGATATGGTGGCATAGAAGTCATATAACTAAATAACTCTATCTATCTATCTATCTATCTATCTATCTATCTATCTATCTATCTATCTATCTATCCAACCATCTCATTCTTTGCTACCTCCTTCTCCTTTTGCCTTCAATCTTTTACAACATCAGGGTCTTTTCCAACAAATTATCTCTTCTCACTAGGTGGAAAAAGTATAACTATACATAGTTACGCTAGTATAACTATGAGCTCATACAGTCAAGTGTCTATAGTGCATTTAGTCGTACTATATATTGTATATATTGTAAAGTGCATATAGTCAAGGTTATGGTTTTCCCAGTTGTAATGTACTGCTGTGAAAGTTGGGCCATAAGAAAGGTTGAGAATTGAGGCCTTTGAACTATGGTGCCGGAGAAGACTCCCATGAGTCCCTTGAAACTGCAAAGTGATCAAATTGATAAATCCTAGAGTCCTAGAGGAGATCAACCACCTTGACTGCTCTTTAGAAGGCCAGACCTGAAAATGAAACTCAAACACTTTGGCCACCTAATGAGAAGGAAGGATTCACTGGAGAAGAGCCCAATGCTGGGAACGATTGAGGGCAAAAGAAGAAGGGGATGGCAGAGAATGAAGTGGCTGGATGGAGTCATGAAGTCATGAAGCAATCGGCGTAAGCTTAAATGGATTACAAGGGATGGTAAAGGACAGGAGGCCTAGCAAGAGTAGGCAAAGTTGACTCTTCTATGTCTTGTGGACTTCATCTCCCAGAATTCCTGAGCCAATCATGCTAGCTCAGGAATTCTGGGAGTTGAAGTCCATGTGTCATAGCAGAGCCAACATTGCCTAACCCTGGCCTAGAGGAATGTTGTCCATGGGTTCATGATAGGTCGGACACGACTTTGCAACCAACAACAGGATTATGAGCTCATGCTACCATAGCTTCCAAAATCAATTACAGGCAGGACATTTCCCCCTTTTAACAGCAATGACATTGGGGAGTAAAGCCTTCTGATAGCAGAAGAGAACTTGCTTTTAATTCAACACCAAAAAAAGGGGGAAAAGAAGCATCCATCCATCCATCCATCCATCCATCCATCCATCCATTTATTTATTTATTTATTTATTTATTTATTTATTTATTTATTTATTATTAAATTTGTATGCCGCCCCTCTCCGTAGACTCGGAGCAGCTCACAGCAGTAATAGAAATACAATATATAATACAAATCTAATCATAAAAACTAAAAACCCATAATTTAAAAAACATGAACACAACATACCATACTTAAACAGTATAGGCCTGGGGAAGTTATCTCAGTTCCCACATGCCTGACGACAGAGGTGGGTTTTAAGGAGAATACGAAAGGCGAGGAGGGTGGGGGCTGTTCTGATCTCTGGGGGGAGTTGGTTCCAGAGAGTCGGGGCCGCCACAGAGAAGGCTCCATGCCAAAAGGCAGAGGAAAGACACCAAAAAATAATTCTTCCTTCCTTCCTTCCTTCCTTCCTTCCTTCCTTCCTTCCTTCCTTTATTTCCTTCTTTACTTCCTTCTTTCTCTCTCTCTCTCCCTTCCTCCCTCTCTCTCATCTGCAGACATTCCAACCACATCACCTCTGGCCCTCAGCAACAGAAAAGACTAATAATTGTATGCAGTAGGAACTGTAAGGATTTGAATGCAAATGTCAGAGGTATAATTCAGGACAAGCGATGAATGATGTGAAAGACTTGATACGCCCTCAGGCTGAGAAAGAGAGTGGGCAGGGAGGCACAATGGCAGAACAGATAGGCAAATCATCTAACCTTGATTTAAAGGCAAACTCCCTTTGTTCTGAAAAAAACGATGCCTTCTAATCATTTCTCTGAGCAACTGCCAGTCGGTATGCTAGGATGTGTCACCGATAGAAGCTCCATGGAGAAATCTGTAAATCCATTCTCTCTACCAAAAAAAAAAAAAAAGACAACAAAGATTGGTGTACAGAATAGGAGGGAGGAAATGACCCAAGTATCAAATAAATTTAACATGAAACATATAGCATCCACCCCCGCTGGATGCTGCGGGAAAAAGAGCAAGGAAGAAAAAATGATAAAGTCAATGGGGAAACTAGATTTGCTTAACAAATGTGTTACTAGTTTAATAGCTGCAGTGATTCACTTAATTGTGTCAAAAAGATCATACAATGGGGCTAAATTCAACTGTCTCACTTAGTGTTGTGGTTAGCTCTGGCCCTGTTCCTGCCCCAAGGACTGTGGATGTGGGGGAGACATCCACATTCTGCAGGCCTGTTTTGCCCCTGGTGGAATCTGCTGATGAAAGCTCCGCTGACCAAGAAGACATGAGTGACAGGGAGGAGGAGAGTGGGGCAGACAGCTCAGAAGGAGATCAATTATCTAGCTCCTCCTTGGATTCAGAACAAGAGTTAAGGATACAGCCACGCATGCGGAGAGCGATGCATAGGCAGCAACAACTGAGAGATTATTATCAAAGAAAATGAGGCCACCTGTGGTTGGGTGGGGCTGTGGTCATTAGTGCGGCTGCTATAAATAGCAGCCTGTGGGTTTGGCCATTGAGGAGGATTATCTGATCGTTGTGTTTCGTGACTGCTTTACTGACTTTGACCTTTTGTGTGCTGCCTTTTCCCTTCTTTGAAACTAAACCAGAGCAAAGTGTGTTTCACTTTGTGAAAGAAGAAGGACTGTGAATAGCCTCACAGCTGCAAGCTAAGTATCACAGAACTGATAAGGGACTTGTACAAATTACCAGTTTGTTTGGAGACCAGTGCTCTTTGCTATACTAAAAGAGGGCTTAGGTTAAGTGAATTTTCATTATAAAGAGCATTGTTTTGAATTTTCAAATGTGTGTGTGTCTGAAATTTGTACCTATAAATTTTTGGGAGGAGTCTACCAGAGAGCCCGACAGAACACTTAGTAACAGAAAGGTTGGGCTCAATTGTGGTCGTATATCAAGGACTATCTATAGAGCAGTGTTTCCCAACCTTGGCAACTTGGAGATATTTGGACTTCAACTCCCAGAATCCCCCAGCCAGCGAATTCTGGCTGGGGAATTCTGGGAGTTGAAGTCCAAATATCTTCAAGTTGCCAAGGTTGGGAAACACTGCTGTACAGAGATCTGTTTCTCAGCAGCCTTTTGCTCTTGTAAGACAAGAGCAAAAAGGTAAATAATATCGCTACCAATTTACTATAAAAATAGACCCGGGGAAGGAGGAATTGTGTGTGTGAACTTTGCTTTTCAGTTTTTCCTTTGTTTTTGTTCCCCACTTATCAAGGAAATGCTGCTTCTTCTTTAACTGGCGAGAGAATTGAGCAAAACAGGACATCATGTTTTTATAAATAAGGGAATTTGCATTGTGGTATTTTTCACTCCACTAGACTGAGTGGGGACAATATGAAATGCAAAGTGAAAAATAATCCAGCATCAACAGTATAGTGTATTTCTTATGGATCACTTCTGGTCTTCTAAATCTGTTTTTCAAGACCCCAATGGCCAAGACAGTATTGTCAATATTAGCCAGAAAATCACCTTTTTACGACCATTAACTAAAATTAATGTAAAATTATCTGCTTTAGCTTCTGCGGGTTTTAATGCACTTCAACAAATATCTTTACAGAATAATCATCCTTCTAGGGTGTATGTGTGTGCTTGTGTGTGTGTGTATTATACACAAAGACACACATCACAACACACACACCTGCTCCACCTAATGGCAGGAGAATGGGGAATACTTGCTTCAGTGGCGCTAATCGTGTTTGTGCTTCTTTTTTTAAAATGATTTTTGCCTGGGGCTTAATTCAACCTGTAAAACAACAAAAACACATGCTCATCAGAGAAATGCATTTAAAATAAAAATAGCATTTGACAATGTGAACAATATCTGGGGCTCAGATTAAACGCCTTACCCAGAAGCAAACATAAGGCACAGCTTTCTCTAATGCTAAGAGTTGGCTTATATCACAATGATACATTTCGGAATTCATAAAGACTCACTTTACTTTGGGGTCAGGTTTGCGGCTGCAAAACTGGATACGATGAAATTAATCCCATAAAATTTATGAGCGGGACTCATAATTTTGGCAGGAAGATTTAGATTTAATATATATATATTTCTCTACATAGATTGCCCATGATATGAGACACAGAGTGTTTTATCTGAGACACTTTCTAAACTAGGAAAAATGCCTGACAAATTGAAGAATAAAGTATATAACAGAATAACAGAGTTGGAAGGGACCTTGGAGGTCTTCTAGTACTGTGATGGCAAACGTATGGCATGAGTGCCACAAGGGGTGCAAGGAGCCATATCGGTGAGCATGCAAGTTCAGGTCCAGCACGCATACACCCACCACAGCCAGCTGATTTTTGGGTCTTCTGAGCCCACTGGGAGTTGAGAAACACCCTGTTTAGGAGTCCAGAGGACATCCAGGGTTGTGGGAAAGGCCATTTTCACCCTCCCCAGGCTCCTAGAAAGGCTCTGGAGGTTGGGGAGAGCCAAAAAAGGGCCCTTCTGGTTCCACCAGAACTTGGCAAATGGGCCATTTTTTGCCTCCGGAAGGCCTCGGGGTAGAGAGAGGCTGGTTTTGCCCTCCTCAGGCTCCATGAAAGACTCTGAAGCCTGAGGAGAGCAATAAATGGGTGTGCCATCACGTGCTGGGAAGGGGCATGCATGGGGCGAGAGCGCATGGAATTATGGGTGTGAGCACATATCTGTGTGCACCCCCTTTTTGGCACATGAACCAAAAATGGTTCACCACCACTGTTCTAGTACAACCTCTGCTCGAGCAGGAGATCCTATATCCGTGTTCAGGAACTTATGTCACATGTGTCACAGGTGGCACACAGAGCCATATGTGAAGGCATGTGAGGTGTTGTTCTATGACAGCTCCAGTGCGCATGTGTGCACTAGCCAGCTAATTTTGGGGCTTTTAGAGGCTTTGGGAAAACCTCAGGAGCCTTTCGATGGTGAAAAATGGCCCAATAGGCCTATCAGATTCAGACGTCTAGAGAAGCTTCAGTGAGGCCTGTGTGTTGAGGGAGGGGTTGTGTGCATTTGCGTGGGGGGGAGGGCATTGCATTACAGGCATGGTCACATGCACATGCGCTATCATGCACATGTGTGCCTTTTTGGCACCCGAGCAAAAAAAGGTTCGCCATCACTGCCATTTCAGACATTTTGTGTGTATGTGTGTGTGTGTGTGTATCCATCCTCAAACAAGAGCTAGACATAATCTCCCTCTGAATTTGATCTTGAAATATCTTAATTCAAAGAAAATAAATACATGTAAGTAGCTCATTTACGAAAATTTGGCACTGGCTGCTGCAAAAGTCTCAAGAAGACACAAAAGGCGATTTGAGGTACTGATGGCTGACGAGCGAATACCTATCATTGTATTTAAAGAGTTGGAGTTCAGCTCCTGAAGATTGGTTATATCCCCCCCTTTTTTTATAAAAGTAAACTTTATTTAAACACACAAAAGGCAAACAACTAAACTCACACAGAAAAGGGAAAAAACATTAAAATAAACATTGGACATTTTTGTGACGTGCCTGTAGTACAAATCTAATGGTGCTTATTTACTATTACATAAATTATATTTACATTTATATGTCGAGTTTTAGCAAAGATCTTATTCTGGTATTTCTTTTGGTTTTCCTTTTGTGACCGATTCTCTGACATTTACGGTACTTCTCATATTGTCTAATATTTATTAATTCTCTGCTTTTACTTTTTTCCATCCAGTGATAAAACCTACTTCAACAGCTAAAGTACTCTTGCTCATCTATATTTTTTATTTCTTTGGATAAACTATCCATTTCTGCACACAATGCGATTTTTTCAATTATATCTGAAGATTAGTTATAGAGAGGTCCAGAGACTTTTCTTATCCAGATATGTAAGTGTTTTGCCAGGGGCTTTTTTTCAAAGTTGCCCAGGTGACAGCATGTTGCTAAGCCACACAGGATACAACCGAAAAGAGTACCATAAAATTTTGATTGCTTTGTAAAATGGATTAAAAAGAAAGCAATTTTGCAACAGCAAGTCAAGTTGAAGCAGAAGGCAAGGAATAAAATTTTAAAAAGGTGGGTTTTTTTAGAAAAGTCTAAAACCACAAAAAAGTCTTTAGACACAAGGCAATTCTAGCTTTGCTCACTGTCTGGAAATCTTGGATGCCTGAAAATTTTATGTCCATTTAGCTGCCAGGAAAAAAAGGAATAAATTAACAGGACTGGATATATAAATTCCAGGAGAAGTGTCTTCTGCACATGCATCAAAGACTAGAAACCGCTGAGCATGCAAGATATTGATGCCTTGAGAGGACTGTTCAGAAAGAGGGCTTCTTCCAATGCTTTTCACAGCACAACATGGTCAAAATGCAGCCCCAAACATAATGAATGTACAATGTAGAATAAAACGCAAAAACTGCAGAAGAGAAGGATTTAGGGGTAGTGGTTTCTGACAATCTCAAAATGGGTGGACAGGTGGTAGGGAAAGCAAATAGGATGCTTGGCTGCATAGCTAGAGGTATAAAAAGCAGGAAGAGGGAGATTGTGATCCCGCTGTATAGAGCGCTGGTGAGACCACATTTGGAATACTGTGTTCAGTTCTGGAGACCTCACCTACAAAAAGATATTGACAAAATTGAACGGGTCCAAAGACGGGCTACAAAAATGGTGGAAGGTCTTAACTTATCAGGAAAGACTTCATGAACTCAATCTGTATAGTCTGGAGGATAGAAGGGAAAGGGGGGGGGACATGATCGAAACATTTAAATATGTCAAAGGGTTAAATAAGGTTCAGGAGGGAAGCGTTTTTAATAGGAAAGTGAATACAAGAACAAGGGGCCACAATCTGAGGTTAGTTGGGGGAAAGATCAGAAACAACATGATAAAATATTATTTTACTGAAGGAATAGTAGATGCTTGGAACAAACTTCCAGCAGACGTGTTGGTAAATCCACAGTAACTGAATTTAAACATGCCTGGAATAAACATAGATCCATCCTAAGATAAAATACAGGAAATAGTATAAGGGCAGACTAGATGGACCATGAGGTCTTTTTCTGCGGTCAATATTCTATGTTTCTATGTAACAAAGTTGGAAAGGGCCTTGGAGGTCTTCTAGGCTGACCTGCTTAACTAGGAAAGCCTGTATCATTTCAATCTAATGGATGTGCAGTCTCTTCTTAAAAGTCTCCAGAGATGGAGCACCCACAACTTTTCAACTCACTGAAGCCCACAGGACAATTCTGAGCTGCCCCACAGGGAATGACTCCACAGTGTAAACTATAACACAATAAATATGAATTAATGGAGTTGAGATACTTGATTAGTTAAGTAGTCATTTTGCAAAGCACCTGAGGGCAGGACCAGAAGTGATGGGTGGAAACTAATCAAGGAGAGAAGCAACTTAGAACTAAGAAGAAACTTCCTGACAGTTGGATCAATTAATCAGTGGAACAGCTTGCCTCCAGAAGTTGTGAATGCTCCAACACTGGAGGTTTTTAAGAAGAGGTTAGATAAACATTTGTCTGGAGTGGTATAAGGTTTTCTGCCTGAGCAGGGGGTTGCACTAGAAGACCTCCAAGATCTCTTCCAACTCTTCTATTGTTCTGTTCTGTTCTGTTCCTGTTCTGTTCTGTTCTATTCTCTACTCTAGTTTGAGTTAAAGACACTTGGCCTCAACGCTGGAACTAATTTAAGTGATTGTGATCGTTTGCATTAATTTTTAAATCTACACTCACTGTAGCCTTCTGAAACAAGAGCAGGGAGTCTATAAACTGATTCAGCTGATCATGTTTTAGTTGAAAATAACTCACATTTGAAACAGTTTAGGTCAGTGATAGGGAACCTTTTTTTACTTGGGTGCTGAAAGAGCATGGACGCTGACTATCACACATGCGTGAGTGCCCACACCCATAATTCAATTCCTGAGGAGGGCAAAAACAACTTCCCTTACCCTACAGAGGCCGCTGGAGGCCGGAAACAGCCTGTTTCCCAACTTCTGGTGGGCCCAGTAGGCTCGTGTTTTGCCCTCCCCAGGCTCCAAAGACTTCCCTGGAGCTGGTGGAGGGTAAAAACGCCCTCTCCCATTCCTCTGGAGGCTCTCTGGAAGCAAAAAATGCCCTCCCAGAGCCTCTGTGCGAGCCAATAATCAGCTGGCTTGCACACACATGCACTTTGGAGCTGAGCTAGGGCAATGGCTCGTGTGCCAGCAGATATGGCTCCGCGTGCCGCCTGTGGCACCTGTGCCATAGAATCGCCATCACTGGTTTACATATTAGATACAATCCATGTCTTTCTTGAAAATGTGCCCACTTGTACATCCCATTAAGCTAGCTGCTAAAGGCCATTTTGGGAATCCCATATGGGTTAAAATATTCATACGAAAGAAAATTATGTTGTACTAATGAATTTGAAAATAATTTCTTTGTCCCCACTCCCATACTCAACCATTTCAGTTGGATTGGCAAGTCAGTTGTGTTCAGTGCTTTCTGACATTCCATTTTTCAGGTGTAACCTTTTAGATGAGACAGAAGTATTGTCTGAATATATCAAAGCATATTGCTTTTTTGACCTCCAAGGAAAATGGAGTTTGCAGAAGAAAGCTATGCCAAAAGTGATGATAAAAGCAACACACCCAATGCATTTATAATTCACTTTCGGTCACTGAAACCTCTCACATATGGTTGCATTAAGGGAGAGTGGGCAATCAATTAAAATCCAGGGAAAATAAAACAGAAGAAAACAAAACATGATTCTCTTAAAGCTTTATGAAAATGGGACAAACGTCTCTCAAGGTGATATCCATTTAAGGCAGCGGTGGGCTTCTACCCAGAACGCTAAATTGGGCTCGCGTCTTCTGAGTGCTTGCAGGGCCAGCGCGATTTTGCTTCTACAGCTGTGGAGGTAGCAAAATCGCACATGGAGCCGCAGGTACTCCCGTGTTTCAGCATGCGCGGAAGCAGGAAAAACTCGCCGAAATATGGGCACACCTGCGGCTCCATGCGCGATTTTGCTACCTCCACAGCTGCAAAAGCAAAATTTGTTTATTTATTTATTTATTGGATTTGTATGCCGCCCTTCTCCGTAGACTTGGGGCGGCTAACAACAATGATAAAAAACAACATGTAACAATCCAATTAATAAAACAACTAAAAACCCTTATTATAAAACCGGACATACACACAAACATACCATGCATAACTTGTAATGGCCTAGGGGGAAGGAATATCTTAACTCCCCCATGCCTGGAGGCATAAGTGAGTCTTGAGTAGTTTACGAAAGACAGGGAGGGTGGGGGCAGTTCTAATCTCTGGGGGGAGTTGGTTCCAGAGGGCCAGGGCCGCCACAGAGAAGGCTCTTCCCCTGGGGCCCACCAAATGACATTGTTTAGTCGACGGGACCTGGAGAAGGCCAACTCTGTGGGACCTTATCGGTCGCTGGGATTCGTGCAGTAGCAGGCGGTTCCAGAGGTAATCTGGTCCAATGCCATGTAGGGCTTTAAAGGTCATGACCAACACTTTGAATTGTGACCGGAAACTGATCGGCAGCCAATGCAAGCCACGGAGTGTTGAAGAAATGTGGACAAATCTTGGAAGCCCCACGATGGCTCTCGCGACTGCGTTCTGCACGATCTGAAGTTTCCAAACACTTTTCAGAGGTAGCTCCATGTAGAGAGCATTGCAGTAATCGAACCTCGAGGTGATGAGGGCATGAGTGACTGTGAGCAATGATTCCCTGTCCAAATAGGGCTGCAACTGGTGCACCAGGCGAACGTGGGCAAACGCCCTCCTCGCCACAGCGCTGCCACAACAGAAAAACTATATGGCAATTTATTTCTAGCACCAACTTTAAAATAAAAGTATTGCTACTTACTTACTTCCCTATAACACAGTATTTCTTTGTCAGCAATGGATCAAGAAAAGCAATGTTCTCACTCTTTGAGAAGCAAACCGTAATGACCCCACACAGTAGGCAGAGCAGCTGCCCCAGTTTTATTGCATATTAATATGCCTTACCTGAAATCCTACAACATCAGAAGTTACATAAGAGCACAGTAGACTGTGTTTTACTGGCTGCTATTCCTGCAGCTTAACCAAGTCGGATACAGCTGCTTATAAAGCCCTCTCAGCTAAGTTAAGGCTTTGATTTCAATTTCTTTCCAGTTGTGGATATTGTGTAAACCTAACAAATAAATTAATTCGATCCTTCACCTCATTTTGAGCTTGAAACAGCTGTTTTGCCCAAACAGGCTGCCTCAGTCAAAGTGAGTTTAGACCCACTTATTTATGTTGCAAACCTTTTTTTAAGCTCAAAAGCCTTTAGAGATAAGCTGAACGGTCCATCCGACAATGCAAAATAGTTGTTCCAAACTCAGTCAGGGCATTCACAATGATTTAGGTCTGATAATATTTACATTCCCCCTAGTTAACTGAGGATCACGGTGGCTCAGTGGCTAAGAGGCTGAGCTTGTCAATCAGAAAGATTGGCGGTTCGGCAGTTCGAATCCCTAGAGCCGCTTAACAGAGTTACTTGTGCCATTACTGTTTTGGCCAACCTAGCTGTTTGAAAGCATGTAAAAACACAAGTAGAAAAATAGGGACCACCTTTGGTGGGAAGGTAACAGCGCTCCATTCTCCTTTGGTGTTTAGTCATGCCGGCCACATGACCAAGGAGATGTCTTCAGACAGTGCTGGCTCTTCCATTTTGCAACGGAGATGAGCATCGCCCCCTAGAGTCAGGAACAACTAGCAACTAATTACTGGCCAGCTGCCATGCAAAACAGAACACCTTGAACCAGGGGTGTTGTGGTTAGCTCTGGCCCAGCTCCTGCCCCAAGGAATGTGCAGGTGGATGTGGGGGAGACATCCACATGCCGCAGGCCTGTTTTGCTCCCAGTAGAATCTGCCGATGAAGTCTCCTCTGACCGAGGAAGCATTAGTGACAGGGAAGAGGGGAGTTTGGCAGACAGCCCAGGAGGAGATCAGTCATCTGTATCATTCCTGGATTCTGAACAAGAATTAATGACACATCCACGCATGCGTAGAGTGATGCATAGGAGACAACAATTGAAGGATTATTACAAGAGAAAATGAGGCCACTTGTGGTTTGGTGGGGCTGCTGTAATTAGTGCTACAGACAAAAGTGCAGCCTGGTGTTTTAGCTTCATGGCAGTTTATCTGATTCATTGTTTCATCAAGATCGTGGTTTTTGCTGTTCAGGATTGTGTGTGTGGACTTTCTGGACTTTAGAATTGGACTTATTTTCCCAGTTATTGGGTGAGTAGTTGGATTGCATTTAACCTGTGCCTTGTGTGTACCAGAAAATCCTTTTGACATTTAAAAAGGGAGCTGTTTCTGTTTTTCTGTTAATAAAAACTTTTGGGTTTTCCTTTTATCATGTAGTGTGTGTCTTAATGGACTAATTATCCTGTAATTACGAGCAGTTGAGACACGCCAGCAGAACAAGGGGTAGGCAAAGTTGGCTCTTCTATGACACGTGGACTTCAACTCCCAGAATTCCTGAGCTAGCATGATTGGCTCAGGAATTCTGGGAGTTGAAGTACACAAGTCATAGAAGAGCCAACTTTGCCTACCCCTGCTTTGGACCATCTTTCCATCTTCTGCTCATACTCATATCTCGGCCACATACACCTCTCTGGTTCATGTCCCATTCATCACTTGAGCAACAGGTGAATTGGAATGAACTTCACCTACAGTTAATATTTACAAGGCTTGTTACAATTTTCTTTCCCTTTTCCATCCAAGTCCTCTATATTATTTAGGCTATTAGACTCCCATCAGGTATATAGTGTCAATTCTCCCTATTAAATACTTCCAATACGAGCCAGATCTTGCCTGCAACTCCTTTACTACTGGCAGGGTATAATTCATTGGTCTGACCAATTAGCTCCAGGTCAGGGTTAACTGCATAACTCCAATGGTCCATTAGCCAGAGAACGGCCTAAATAGCAGTTTGAATCTAAGTGCCCTGTGGTTCAATGATGAATCTGAATCTTTATGTCACTTATGAGTTCATGGCGGCCAAAATCAGAGGAAGAAGACCTAGCAAAGGGGCTACACAAGCCCAAAGCCTTTGTTTTCTTATGAAGAATAACTCCCAATTGGATCGGCCAAGATGTATCTCTGTAAATCATTAAAGATAACAGTGACATGGACCGTCTGCTGGCCTGACTCCTGGTAAAGACTTGCAACACACATTGTGTGTCTGGGATGATTTCCACAACACTCCGTGGCCTGCACTGGCTGCCGATCAGTTTCCAGTCACAATTCAAAGTGTTGGTTATGACCTTTAAAGCCCTACATGGCATTAGGCCAGAATACCTCCGGAACCGCCTTCTACTGCACGAATCCCAGCGGCCGATAAGGTCCCACAGAGTTGGCCTTCTCTGGGTCCCGTCGACCAAACAATGTCATTTGGTGGGCCCTAGGGGAAGAGCCTTCTCTGTGGCGGCCCCAGCCCTCTGGAATCAACTCCCCCCGATGGCCCCCACCCTCCTTGTCTTTCGCAAATTACTCAAGACCCACCTATATTGCCAGGCATGGGGGAACTGAGACATCTCCCCCAGGCTTTTATATTTTATGTTTGGTATGCATGTGTTGTATGGTTTTAATTGTTGGGGTTTTATATACTATACTTTTTTAAATATTAGATTTGTATTACTATTATATTGTTTTTGTTATTGTTGTGAGCCGCCCCGAGTCTTCGGAGAGGGGCGGCATACAAATTTAATAAATTATTATTATTATTATTATTATTATTATTATTATTATTATTATTATTATTATTATGGTGAGGAGGATTTCCTCCTGCTGGCTGTCAAACTGGTGTTTCCTTGGCAGGGGATATATTCCAGCTTGAAATCAAACCATCTGAAGTATCGCACCCAGTGGACTTGTTTGCTTTGGCAGGGTCTTTAAGGCCTCGAGGTTCTTATGGTCAGACCAAACTTCAAAAGAGCCGGGGTGGCACAATGGGTAGATTGCAACACTGTAGGCTACTTCAGCTAACTGCTAGCTGTAAGTTCAGCAGGTTCAAATCTCACCACCTGCTCAAATTTGACTCAGCCTTCCATCCTTCCGAGGTGGGTCAAATGAGGACCCAGATTGTTGGGGCAATAGGCGGATTCTGTAAACTGCTTAGAGAGGGCTGTAAATAGCACTATGAAGTGGTATATAAGTCTAAATTTATTTATTTATTTATCAGATTTGTATGCCGCCCCTCTCCGCAGACTAGGGGCAGCTCACAGCAATAATGATACAATGTAACAAATCTAATATTTAATTAATTTGTAAAACCCCAATTTAGAAACCAATCATACCTATGCTATTTGTTAAGGGGATCTGGGCTCTCTCCAGAAAGTGCCGCCAAAATAGAAGAATGAACGGCAAAGGCCTCCTTCTTTTCCCATACCACCCACCTCAGCTCAGTGTCCTTGAGCTTTTTGGACACATATGTGCAAAGCAGAAACCATCCCTGGGGGTCATATTCTGGAGGAGCACAGCTGCCCCCACCACATCGCTGGTGTCATCTTGGACATTGGGAATGTTTTCTGGAACCCTGACAAACAGGCCTTTCTCTACTCCTCCAGGTCTTTCTCTACTCCTCCGTATCACTCTCTACTACTCCGGATCTCTCTCTATTCCTCCAGATCTCTCTCTATTCCTCCAGATCTCTCTCTACTCCTCCATATCTCTCTCTACTACTCCGGATCTCTCTCTACTCCTCCAGATCTCTCTCTACTACTCCAAATCTCTCTCTACTACTACAGATCTCTCTCTACTACTACAGATCTATCTCTACTACTACAAATCTCTCTCTACTCCACCGGTTCTCTCTCTACTACTCCAGATCACTCTATACTACGCCAGATCTCTCTCTACTCCTCCAGATCTCTCTCTACTACACCAGATTTCTCTCTACTCCTCCAGATCTCTCTCTACTTCTCCAGATCTTTCTCCACTACTACTCTACTAAAGGAATACTGGAACCCCCTGCTAATTGCTGGTTTCAGGGGAAGTGAGTCCCCTCTTTGTGCTCTCCTTTTTTCAGGGTGGATTTGATTTGAATCACGAATTAAAATCACTAGTAAAAAGGCTTGATTTAAATCAACTCGATCAAAATCATGATTTTTAAAGAACAACTGTCATCTTTGCCCCACAGCGGCTCCTCCTCTGACCTGCTGTTGACTCACCCACAGTCCCAATGTTGCAGAATATACAGCCTCATGCTACATAACTAAGGTCCATTTCATGCTGAATAAACAAAACTATTCATGTATTTTAAATAGAAAACTATCTTTAGATAGATTTTTAACTCCAAAAGCATTTTAGTAAAATAAATTTGATTAAAAAAATTTAAAATCCAATTAAAAAATCTGGTTTTTTTAATTAAAAAAAGTTTTTAATCAATCCTGCTAATCCATCAATATCTTTACCATGCAATAAAATACTGGAGGTATTTTCTGATCAACCCCAGGTGAAATAAGGTCAGACAAATACTAGGATCAAATGAAAAAACAGATAAGTTAAAAAAAAAAAACCCCAAACCCCAACCAAAACCCAGTCAATATTTGCTTGTAGTTGTTTACAGAAGCAATGTGAAAAGAATCCCTAGCAGTAGTAGTTAATAACAACAATTATAACAATATGCAAACCAAATTCAGTGTGAACGAGCATTCTTACTTATTCCCAGGATTTTCAACATATAGCATACAGATGTCATCTGTGGCTTACCGGGCTCTGTATTCTTTGAATGCTTCCCAACATGAGAAGTTCTAAGCCCGCGACAGGATAACCTACTAGAGTGATGGGATCTGAGCCAAGTCAACGCATTCAATCGGGTTTGTTTGAGTATCCGAAGGTGCAACATCCTCTATGCAGCCTGAATGGCTTGAAGTTATTGCCAAAGTAAGCAATGCACCAGACAATGAGGTCATAACATCTCCCATGAAGGTCATGACATCATCTGTCAACAGTTTTATCTTTTTGGGTTTCTTTTTTCTTCCTTACTCCCCCATTAACCGCTAGAGGGAGCAACCTCATTGTGAAAATAAAAAGTGGGGGGGAGGTATTGAAAGCAGGAGAGGATGGTCCCTTAATTTGGGGCTCATTTCTCAAAGGTGGAAACTGCTAATCTTGCTAAAAAGCTAATCAGATCATGATGCACTGTATTACTAATACCTTCCAGTGAAGCGAAAAAGTGGAGGACGTACTTATACGAACCATCAGTTTACCAGATAAATTACATTGTAGGAGGTAGAGCTGTTTTACATCTAGGTGCCTGGTAGCACCTTTTCCCAAATGTTTACTATTAATTAATACTTAACATTTTATTTAAGGCATTTTCAAAGGATGCATCGAACGAAATAAGCTGCCGCTCATGAAAGCTGATTGATGTCCTTTAATTAATACAAAATTCTTGGTCTGAAAAGGTGCTATCAAACTCCACCCGATTTTCAGTTCATAGAAACATAGAAGATTGACGGCAGAAAAAGACCTTGTGATCCATATAGTCTGCCCTTATACTATTTCCTGTATTTTATCTTAGGGTTGATATATGTTTATCCCAGGCATGTTTCAATTCCGTGACTGTGGGTTTACCAACCATGTTTGCTGGCAGTTTGTTCCAAGCATCTACTACTCTTTCAGTAAAATAATATTTTTCTCCCGTTGCTTCTGATCTTTCCCCCAACTAACCTCAGGTTGTGCCCCCTTGTTCTTCTGTTCCCTTTCCTATTAAAAACACTTCGCTCCTGAACTTATTTAACCATTTAATGTACTAAAATGTTTAGATCATGCCCCTTTCCCTTCTGTCCTCCAGACTATACAGATTGAGTTCATGAAGTCTTTCCTGATAGGTTTTATGCTTAAGAGCTTCCACCATTTTTGTAGCCCGTCTTTGGGCCCATTCAATTTTGTCAATATCTTTTTGTAGGTGAGGTCTCCAGAACTGAACACAGTGTATTCCAAATGGAGTCTCACTAGCGCTCTATACAGCGGGATCACAACCTCCCTCTTCCTGCTTGTTATACCTCTAGCTATGCAGCCAAGCATTCTACTTGCTTTCCCTACTGCCTGACTGCACTGTCCACCCATTTTGAGACTGTCAGAAATCACTACCCCTAAATCCTTCTCCTCTGAAGTTTTTTGCTAACAATCATAGTCCCAAAAATGTTTCCACCCCATCCCCTCCCACTCCAAAAGGCAAATGGACTTTTTTTGTTTTGTTTTTTCCTTGAAGATGTTTTGCTTCTCATTCAAGAAGCTTCTTCGGGTTAGTCTAAAATTGTATACCAACAAGTAAAGGATAAAACCAGACTTGAAAAAGGCCAATATGGATCTTTGATTGCTCTTGAATAATCAGTAGCATTGGAGGGTCTCCCCTCCCCTTTTCAGAAAAGTGACTTCACGCACAACCAACCTTTTCCTAGAATCCACCAATTATGTCTTCATCCATACGGTAACACCGTGTCTGCACTGAATCAACTTTGGAATGTAAAGTAGAAATCTACACAGCCGGATGTGCCTCCATGTTAAAATGATATTCCTGTCTAGCATTAAAATTAGAATATCAAAATTGGAAGACGACTAGGCATACATCTAATTGAAACTTTTCAACAAGGGTGATACAATGTTTGGGAGAAGGATTAGTTTTCTCTATATGGACTCTTTCCTTCCTTCTTTCCTTACTTCCTTCTTTCCTTACTTCCTTTTGGAAAAAAGTGCATTATATAATAATGTGAGCTCCCGCCTAAAGTCTTCTGGTCATCATACGTGACGGCAATTTTTAGAACCAACTTGAAGAAGTATTAAAGAAATGTATAACGATATAAAAGGAATTACAGTATATGGAGCCAGTTCAAAGATCTATTCAGGACTTCCATTCTAATCCCACGAAGGTCAACCAGCTATTTCTGTGAAGCCCATCAACAGGACTTCTATGGAAATTCTCAGTCATCCAGGTCATGGTTGTCCCAAAGGTGCTTTTTCAAAAGGCAATTGGACTTTTTCCAGTTTCTCTTGAAAAAGCACCTTTGGACCCATCAACAAAACCTAAAGAGATTAAGCCCACCAAATCACCCTATTTCCCACAAGAATTCTTCAATTACGACAATGACTAAACACTGTAAGCCTTTTCTTCCAAGCATTCTGTCTCTTTCCGTCACAACCAAATACCAACCACTACCCCAAGGAAATTCAACCATATACCATATTTTTCAGAGTATAAGATGCACCTTTTTTCCTCCCTAAGAGGCTGATAATTTGGGTGTGTCTTATACTCTGAGTGTAGCCCCCCCCCCCCAGTCCTAACTAGCTGCTAACAATTTCCCCAGCTCTTACTTTGCAGGCTCTTTCATTGTTTCTCTCTGCAAAGAACGTTTTTCAAGCCCTAAGTCTTTGCAGAGGTTTTTTCATTGCTCTAACTTCCTCTGAATACGTTTCTTTCCAGCCCTAACTAGGTGCTAACAATGTTCCCAACTCTTACTTGTTTGCAAGCTCTGTCATTGTTACTCTCTGAAAAGAATGTTTTCCAAGCCCTAGCTCTTTGCATTTTTTTTCAATTTTTCCCAGCTCTTACTGGCTTGCAAGCTCTTTCATTGTTACTCTTTCCGATTAAAGCTTTTTTAAAAGCCCTAACCAGGGGATAAAATAATGTGCTGAAGATGACCTGACAAAGTACACTGGCCGATTATTTTCCCTATTTCCCCCCCCAAAAACTAAGGTGCATCTTATACTCTGAAACATATGGTACTGATTTACCATTTTAGCACCACTTTTCTCTAGCAATGCAAACTCATTTTCACTCCAGTGCTCCACATGAAGGAGTAGAAGTCATTAACTATGTTTCCTGGTACCACTATGCCCTTGGAGATCTCCTCTGGTGAACCCCACCTTACCTTTTAAAAATAGAAACATAGAAACATAGAAGTCTGACGGCAGAAAAAGACCTCATGGCCCATCGAGTCTGCCCTTATACTATTTTCTGTATTTTATCTTAGGATGGATATATGTTTATCCCAGGCATGTTTAAATTCAGTTACTGTGGATTTATCTACCACGTCTGCTGGAAGTTTGTTCCAAGGATCTACTACTCTTTCAGTAAAATAATATTTTCTCATGTTGCTCTTGATCTTTCCCCCAACTAACTTCAGATTGTGTCCCCTTGTTCTTGTGTATACTTTCTTATTAAAAACACTTCCCTCCTGGACCTTATTTAACCCTTTAATATATTTAAATGTTTCGATCATGTCCCCCCTTTTCCTTCTGTCCTCCAGACTATACAGATTGAGTTCATTAAGTCTTTCCTGATACGTTTTATGCTTAAGGCCTTCCACCATTCTTGTAGCCCGTCTTTGGACCCGTTCAATTTTGTCAATATCTTTTTGTAGGTGAGGTCTCCAGAACTGAACACAGTATTCCAAATGTGGTCTCACCAGCATTCTATATAGCGGGATCATAATCTCCCTCTTCCTGCTTTTTATACCTCTAGCTATGCAGCCAAGCATCCTACTTGCTTTCCCTACCGCCTGACTGCACTGTTCACCCATTTTGAGACTGTCAGAAATCACTACCCCTAAATCCTTTTCTTTTGAAGTATTTGCTAACACAGAACTGCCAATACAATACTCAGATTGAGGATTCCTTTTCCCCAAGTGCATTATTTTACATTTGGAAACATTAAACTGCAGTTTCCATTGCTTTGACCATTTATCTAGTAAAGCTAAATCATTTACCATATTACAGACACCTCCAGGAATATCAACCCTATTGCACACTTTAGAGTCATCGGCAAATAGGCAAACCTTCCCTACCAAACCTTCCCCTATGTCACTCACAAACATATTAAAAAGAATAGGACCCAGAACAGACCCTTGTGGCACACCGCTTGTAACCTGACTCTGCTCAGAATATTCGCCATTAACAATAACTCTTTGATGTCTACGCTTCAGCCAGCTGCAAATCCATTGAACTATCCAGGGATTAAGTCCAATCTTCACTAATTTATCTATCAGCTCTTTATGTGGAACCGTATCAAAGGCTTTGCTGAAGTCCAGGTAGGCAATTATTATTATTATTATTATTATTATTATTATTATTATTATTTATTAGATTTGTATGCCACCCCTCTCCAAGGATTTGGAGGATGCAGATTCCTGCCCCAAAAAAACCAGAATGAGAGGGACCGTATACATTACATTCACTTATAGTAAATTGTCATTTTATGATCTTTCATGCCTGTCATGACAGCCATTTTTTGAGACTGCCCACAACTTTTTAAAAAATTGTACAAATGCTAAACTAACCAACAAAAGTAGAACAGTCTTACTGCAATCACAAAAGTGTGCTGTCCTTCAGAAGTGGGGCCAGTTAAACGCAAAAATCAAACTCGTAAGCATAGAGAGTTTAATAGGGAGGCTGGCAGGCAGGAGAAAAAAATGTACAGAAATTAGATTAGAATAAAAACATTGATCATAAAAAGGAATATTTGTAACTCAGGGTTCTTTGGTGGTCTCTGAGAGTTGCTGTTTTCTGGCAGACGTTTCATTACCAAACTAGTTAACATCATCAGTGCAGTCCATCAAAAATCCATTCTTGAAAATCGGAAACCCCCCCCCCCCCCGAATTAATAAATTCTTAAATCACTGATATGTGTTGGCACTAGCAACTACATCAAACACATATGGATAAAACTTTAGGGAAATCTATACCACCTATATGTTTAAACCACAGCCCCAGCTCTAACGCTGGTCCTCTACACTCTTCTTATTACTCTTCTTTGCTCTAATTTCCTATCCTTCCTCCCCTCGTATCTCTTCCTCTTCTTCCCCAACCCCCTCCCCTTCTTCTTTTCTCCTTCCCCACTTACGCATACTATATAAGTAAATTATAATTGCTAGAATGTACATTATATATATTCCTTTTACTTTTCTGTACCCTGTTTTTAATGTATATATTCAATAAACATATTATAAAAAAAGAAAAAAGAAAATCGGAAACTTCCAAAAACATAAATTGGGCCCCAACATTGAAAAGTTTTATCCTTGCAGCATAACTATGGAATGGAATCAATCTTTTGATACTAGAGCCCATAATGCAATTAAGCTGTCCATCTTTCTTTCTCCTTGTCTAAATGAGTAGTAGTGCTCTTTGCACAGGAGAAGAAAGTGTGTGTGTGTCTATGTGTGTGTAAAAACAGCTTTTCGTGTTCCTGTTAGGTGCCGCAGCAGCCAATTACGAAAAATCATTAAAATGTTATTTAAAAAACACTCTTGCACAAGGCTCACTTCCTCTTTCTTACATTAGCCTCTCTTTTAACATTTCCTTCAAGAGCAAAAGAACCGAAGAAGCTTCTTAGGCGAGAAGCAAAACATCTTCAAAGGAAATACCAGAAAGTCCAGCTGTGTCTTGAAAAAGCAACTTTGGGACAACCGTGACCTGGATGACTGAGATTCTCCATAGACAAAGCCAGAGTATTTTATCCTTCTGACAATTTTCTCCTTCAGTGCTTAAAATCAGGATCACCACCCCCCCCCCAAAAAAAAAATGCTAGCAGAAGACTCAAGACAACTCAAAAAGAAAAAAAGAAAACACATGATTTCTTTACGGGACTTGCTGCCAAAAAGTACAGTATCTTGCCTTGTTATATGTTTCGTGCAAACGGGGTTAGGCTGGGTTAAGTTTCAGAGTTGAAGTTCAAAATCTTCTGTTTAAGATTCTCACTCTTTATCAAAGGACAACAGGGTAACAAGGTCAGTGGCAAATGAATCCACCGTCCGTGTTTAGACTAGCCCTGGTATGCTGAGCCATATCTGGGAAGTTGATGCCCAGCAGTATTTATTTCTTCTTTTTAAAAAATAATGTCAGAATCAAGGATTGTGTCCAACTTCCTGCAATGGATCTGAGAGCTTGGATTGTATAGTGGTTGTATCATATGGAACAGTTAGATCATTGTGGCATGGCCGTGTCAACTTTCCAGCATTTCCTCCCCTTGCCAAATAAAAATAGCCATAGCAGTAGCACTTGGATTTATATACCACTTCACAGTACTTTACAGCCCACTCTAAGCAGTTTACAGAGAGGCAGCCTATTGCCCCCAACAATCTGGGTCCTCATTTTACCCACCTCGGAAGGATGGAAGGCTAAGTCAACCTTGAGCCGGTGGTGAGATTTGAAGTGCTGGACTACTGCTAGGCAGTTAGCTGAAGTAGCCTGCAGTGCTGCACTCTAACCTAAGACTGCAACAGTTCTAATCTAGAAGAACCAAGCTGAGAATTTTGATGATTTAATATAAATATTAGAATATTTAGAATATGGCATCAGTTAGGTCCCACAGAGTCGGCCTTCTCCAAGTCCCATAAACTAGACAATGTTCTTTGGCGGGACCTAGGGGAAGAGCCTTCTCTGTGGGGGGGCCGGCCCTCTGGAATCAGCTATGCCCGGAGATTCGTACTGCTCCCACACTCCTCACCTTTCCCACAGAGTCTTAAGACATTAATGTCACCAGACTTGGGGCAATTAGATCTCAGCCGACGAACAATTGTATGGTTGCTGTATGAATGGGTGTGATTGATTTTAATTTAATTAGGAATTTAGATAGCTGTGTAATTTTAATTTAATTGAATCTAGTCTTATTGTAACTTATTGTTTTTATATGTTGTAAGCCGCCCCGAGTCTTCGGAGAGGGGCAGCATAGAAATCCAATCAACTAACTAACTAACTAACTAACTAACTAACTAACTAACTAACTAACTAACTAACTTCATTCATTCATTCATTCATTCATTCATTCATTCATTCATTCATTCAACTACTGATCTTCATCCCCTTTCCTCTAGCCCCACATTGTTATTCTGCAAAGCAACCCAACCTGAATGCTATGGTAGAAATGGGACATGGGATCAGGGAAAGCAGGCAGTGAGAGGCTAAACCTTAAGGTCAGACTCCTGAGTACCAGTTCAAAGACATAGGCACAAGCTGCCCTGCTGGGTTTTCAGCTAATCGTTTCCTTCAGCGCCTTTGCTACTGCACTGGGTAGTTCAGAGAATCAAATGGAAGGGGTATGTTTCCTTCACCAAACTTCCTGGCAAACAGCCATAATCAAAACATAACAGCCATTAATGTCTGCCCTGATGGATTATTACTCCACCCATGCTTATTAACATCCAAGACCTTCGCAAGGGTTCAACAATCCACTTCATCAGTGAGGTTAAGTCCAACGGCATCTCTGAAACCTGAAACGCCTCAATAGAAAGACTGCTAGGAAAAACGCAGCCCGTCGTAACACACCTGTGCCTTGTATTCTTCAGCATGGACTGAAAAATATATACCGTATTTTTCGCTCTATAAGACGCACCTGCTGATAAGACGCACCTAGATTTTAGAGGAGGAAAATAGAAAAAAAATATTTTGAGCCAAAAAGGGGAGAGGAAGAGAGGAAGGAGTGAAAGAAGGGAGTGAGGGAGGAAAGAAGGGAGGAAGGAAAAAGAAAGCAAGAAATGGAGGGAGGAAAGGAAGGAAGGAAGGAAGGAAGGAAAGAAAGAAAGAAAGAAAGAAAGAAAGAAAGAAAGAAAGAAAGAAAGAAAGAAAGGGGGAAGGGACAGGAAGAGAGGAAGGAAGCAAGGAAACTTATGAAAGGGGAGAGTAAGAGAGGAAGGACTGAAGGGAGGGAGGGAGGGAAGAAGGAAGGAAGGAGAAAGAAAAGAAGAAATAGAGGAAGGGAAGGTAAAAGAGAGAAAGAAAAAGAGCAAGAAAGAAAGCAAGAAAGAGAGAAAGAAAGAAAATGAAAGAGAAATAAAAATAGAGAGGGGGAATGAAAGAAATGGAAGGAGGGAAGGAAGGAGAGAAAGCAAGAGAAAGAAAGAAAGAAAGAGAAAGAAAAAAGAATGAAAGAGCAAGAGAGCAAGAGAGAAAAAGAAAGAAAGAAAGGCAACTTCAAAGAAAGGCTCACTGAGCATCTCTCACTCTCTCTCTCTTTCTATCCCTCTTTCTTTCTTTCTCTTCCTTTCTTTCTCTCCTCTTCCTTTCTCTCCTCTCTCTCCCTCCCTCTCTCTTTCTCTCCCCCCTCTCTCCCCCTTTCCCTCTCTCTTTCTCTCTCTCTTGCTATCTCTCCCCCCTCTCCCTCTCTCTCCCCCCCTCTCCCCCCTTTCCCTCTCTCTTTCTCTCTCTCCCTCTCTTGCTATCTCTCCCCCCTCTCCCACTCTCTTTCTCCCTCTCCCTCTCTTTCTCTCTCTCCCCCCCCCTCTCTCTCTCTCTCCCCCTCTTTCTCTCTCTTCTTCTCACTTTCTCTCTCTTGTTTTCTTTCTGTCTGGGCAGATGGCTGTGCTGACCGGAGAAGCGAGCGATCCGGGAGTCCGGGACTGTGTGGCTTTGCGCCATGAAGAGGAAACAGCTCCGGCAGCAGGGAAAAGTCGGCCGTTTTCTCTTCATGGCGCAAAGCCACACAGTCCCGGACTCCCGGATTGCTCGCCCAAGGCAGGAGGCGGCGGAGGAGGAGAGGGGGCGGATCGCGCCCCAAGGCAGAAGGCGGCGGCGGAGGAGAGGGGGCGGATCGCGCCCCAAGGCAGGAGGAGGCAGCGGAGGAGAGGAGGCAGATCGCGCCCCAAGGCAGGAGGTGGCAGAGGAGGAGAGGAGGCGGATCGGGCGGGCAATAGGGCAGCGTGGAGAAGCCAGGGGCGCATTTGGCCGGAGGCACCGTGGGGAGGCAGGGGTGGCCGCGGCTCCCTTTACTCCTACTGCCACACCTCCCCGCCCCCGCCCACCTCCCCGCGGGCTGGCAGGGGGATGGGGAGCCCGTGGAAAAGGGCGCGCATGGGTGTATTTGGGGATGCGCGCAGCTTACGGGGAACGGTGGGCCAGGCAGCTGCTAGCCAGCCAGCCGGCGGGATGGCGCTTCCGAGTTCGCAGCCTCCCCCCCCCCCTGCCTGCATCTTCGCTCCATAAGACAGGGCTGATTTTTCATCCTACTTTGGGAGGAAAAAAACTGCGTCTTATGGAGCGAAAAATACGGTAAACTCACGCTCTATAAACCCAGGAGTGTCAAACCCAATTTCATTGAGATCCGCATCAGGGTTGTGTTTGATTTTGAGGGTTTGGGGGGGGGGCTGGCAGGGGGCATGGCTAACTTGATGGCACCCATCGAGGCTGTGTTGCCAGCCACGATGGCCCTCCCAGGCTCCATTTTCGGCTGCAATGACCTCC
The DNA here is from genome assembly GCF_031021105.1 of Erythrolamprus reginae. Taxonomy (NCBI): domain Eukaryota; kingdom Metazoa; phylum Chordata; class Lepidosauria; order Squamata; family Dipsadidae; genus Erythrolamprus; species Erythrolamprus reginae. The sequence goes on from NC_091960.1 coordinate 14,819,198, forward strand.
TGCAGCCCTCTGCCAGCAAAAACGGAGCTTGGGGAGGTTGTGCATGGCCCCTCCGGGCTCTTTTCAGCCACAACAGCCTCCTGCAGCGAAAACGTGGCCCTCACAAGCTCCCTTGTCACTGGCAGAGCCACCACAGGCCGGTCCTTAGCTGTTTCTAAGCACCCCGCACGGTGGCCAAATCCGGCCTTTGGGACCTGAGTTTGACACCCCTCCTCCGGTAGTGGGTTCCTACCGGAACAGTAAAGGATGCCAGAGGTTGAGCTGCATGCACAGCTTCATGTATCTTGCATGCACATATTTTTGCTTTTTCCCATGCGCAGGAAGCATAATCTCATGAGAGCATGCACCGAGAGAGATTTCGGCAATTTTTTGCTTCTGTGCATGCGCGGAAGCAAAATCATCACTGAAATCTGATGCATGCTTGTGTCCCCTCGTGAGATTTTTGCTTCCTGCACATGGGCAGAAGCAAAAACATGCTGGGATGTGCATGCGCGCATGCAAGATACCCGAAGATGTGCAATGCACCTGTAGCAATGATAGGAGCAATCCACCCTTGCTCTGCTCTATATGCTTGGAGACATATTTGCGTATCTTTCTGCCCGAACTGAGTCTGAAACATAGACCAGGGATGGCAAACCGCTTTTCCCTTGGGTGCCGAAAGAGTGTGGGTGCGCACTATCATGTATGGGCGAGTGCCCACACCCATAATTCAATGCCTGGGGAGGGCAAAAACAGCTTTCCCCACCCTACAGAAACCTTCTGGAGGCTGGAAAAGGCCTGTTTCCCAAATCTGGTGGGCCCAGTAGGCTCATGTTTCGCCCTCCCCAGGCTTCAAAGGCTTCCCTGGAGCTAGGGGAGGGTAAAAATGCCCTCCCTCATTCCCCCAGAGGCTCTCTGGAAGGCAGCAACGCCTTACTAGAACCTCTGTGCAAGCCAAAAATCAGCTGGCTGGCACACACATGCACGTTGGAGTTGAGCTAGGTCAGCAGTTCAAATCTCATCACCGGCTCAAGGTTGACTCAGCCTTTTAACCTTCTAAAGTGGGTAAAATGAGGACCCAGATTGTGGGGGCAATATGCTGGCTCTGTTAAAAAGTGCTGTTGCTAACATGTTGTAAGCCACCCTGAGTCTAAGGAGAAGGGCAGCATTAAAAAAGGAAAGAAAGAAAGAAAGAAAGAAAGAAAGAAAGAAAGAAAGAAGCAAGCAAGCAAGCAAGCAAGCAAATAAATAAGACTCCGCGTGCCAACTGTAGCACCTGTGCCATAGGTTCGCCATCTCTGACCTAGACCCAGCACCAGATCCTCTTTCCAAACTCCGCCTGGTTGGAAAGACAAGTCCTTAGGTGCTGCTTGGCCATCATGGTAAATATTACTCTGTTCCCTCAAATCACACTCGGAAGAGGCTCAAATGTGAACTCCAACTCGTTTGCATTTGAAAACAGGAGAGCAAAGGTGCTTCCAGTTCCAGAGACTTTGTTCACTGTGCTATTTTTGAAAAGGAATGGGCATGAAATAGGAAGAAGTAAATATTTAAGGTCCTATAAAAAGCCTGCTCTGTATAATATTTACTTAAAATATAGGCACTCTCAGGGATTTCCCCCCCCCCCTGTTCTATAGCCAAGTGACCCAAGTGCAAACAGAGTCTGAGCTCCTGTAACATAAGCAAGTATTTTATACCCACTCACTCTATCTCATCTAGCTTAAAGTGGTTGGGTTTGGCTGGGCAGAACCTTTTTCAGTTATGTTGTGGTTAGCTCTGGCCCAGCTCCTGCCCCAAGGACTGTGGATGTGGGGGAGACATCCACATGCTGCAGGCCTGTTTTGCCCCTGGTGGAATCTGATGATGAAGGCTCCTCTGACCAAAAAGACATGAGTGACAGGGAGGAGGAGAGTGGGGCAGACAGCTCAGAAGGAGATCAATTATCTAGCTCCTCCTTGGATTCAGAACAAGAGTTAATGATACAGCCACGCATGCGGAGAGCGATGTATAGGCAACAACAACTGAGAGATTATTATCAAAGAAAATGAGGCCACCTGTGGTTGGGTGGGGCTGTGGTGATTAGTGAGGCTGCTATAAAGAACAGCCTGTGGGTTTGGCCATTGCGGAGGATTATCTGATCATTGTGTTTCCTGACTGCTTTACTGACTTTGACCTTTTGTGTGCTGATTTTTCCCTGCTTTGAAACTAAACCAGAGCAAAGGGTGTTTCACTTTGTGAAAGAAGAAGGACTGTGAATTGCCTCACAGCTGCAAGTTAAGTATCACAAAACTGATAAGGGACTTGTACAAATTACCAGTTTGTTTGGAGATGAGTGCTCTTTGCTATACCAAAAGAGGGCTTAGTTTAAGTGAATTTTCATTATAAAGAACATTGTTTTGAATTTTCAAATGTGTGTGTGTCTGAAATTTGTACCTGTGAATTTTTGGGAGGAGTCTACCAGAGAGCTCGACAAAACAAGTTACAGAAGGCGAAAAATCCTAGCGAGTTCCCATTTATGGCAGGGACCAAAACCATCATCATTGATTATATCTTAACTTCTATGGATTGACTACATTATATAGAAAATTTTGAAGTCTTACAATAGTGTAAGGGCTGCCTCTGTCCATTTCCTGGGGGAAAATTATCTTTAGCTCCATAGATTTAGAGAAAAGTACTTTTGCAAACCGAAAGCAAGAAATTCCAGGCAAGCTCTGAGGCAATGCGCACAAAAACAGTGCTTAGAAAGTGATCGGTTAGAAAACGACATCATAGACAAGATTTACAAATGTGCAGAAATGGACAAAATGACTATGAAAATCAAGGGAACAAATAGCAAAGAATTTGATGGGATATGGAACAACTGGTATAAATGGATTGAGGAAAGAAATAGGGTAATATGACACAATGTAGTGGTGTTTATAAAATAGATAAATACATATACATGATATAGACAACGTATAAGGGAATTCAAAATTAAATGGATAAGTAGTAATAGCTTCTCACGTATCCACTTCAGTACTTAGGGGAAGGTTTGGTAGGGAAGTTTTGCCTATTTGCCGATGTCTCTAAAGTGTGCAATAGGGTTGATATTCCTGGAGGCATCTGTAATATGGTAAATGATTTAGCTTTACTAGATAAATGGTCAAAGCTATGGAAACTGCAGTTTAATGTTTCCAAATGTAAAATAATGCACTTGGGGAAAAGGAAACCTCAATCTGAGTATTGTATTGGCAGTTCTGTGTTAGCAAAACTTCAGAAGAAAAGGATTTAGGGGTAGTGATTTCTGACAGTCTCAAAATGGGTGGACAGTGCAGTCAGGCAGTAGGGAAAGCAAGTAGGATGCTTGGCTGCATAGCTAGAGGTATAACAGGCAGGAAGAGGGAGATTATGATCCCGCTATAAAGAGTGCTGGTGAGACCACATTTGGAATACTGTGTTCAGTTCTAGAGACCTCACCTACAAAAAGATATTGACAAAATTGAACGGGTCCAAAGACGGGCTCCAAGAATGGTGGAAGGTCTTAAGCATAAAACGTATCAGGAAAGACTTAATGAACTCAATCTGAATAGTCTGGAGGACAGAAGGAAAAGGGGGGACATGATTGAAACATTTAAATATGTTAAAGGGTTAAATAAGGTCCAGGAGGGAAGTGTTTTTAATAGGAAAGTGAACACAAGAACAAGGGGACACAATCTGAAGTTAGTTGGGGGAAAGATCAAAAGCAACATGAGAAAATATTATTTTACTGAAAGGGTAGTAGATCCTTGGAACAAACTTCCAGCAGACGTGGTAGATAAATTGACAGTAACTGAATTTAAACATGCCTGGGATAAACATATCCATCCTAAGATAAAATACAAAAAATAGTATAAGGGCGGACTAGATGGATCGTGAGGTCTTTTTCTGCCGTCAATCTTCTATGTTTCTATGTTTCTACCTACTTGTTACTTGATATTTTTATATACCTATAAGTGCCGTTATCTACTACTCATTTATTTTGCTTATCATACCTATCCTATCTTCTGCAATAAAATATATTGTATATAGATGTGTTAATGAGGAATACAACAGAATGGATTATGATTTGTAAATGACAAACATGAACTATATATTTTTTAATGTGCAAAAATTAATAAACTTTTTTTTTTGAAGAAAGTGATCATTTACCACTATGAATACACATGAAACCCCTTTATAATGATAATAATAAATGTTTATTTATAATTTAACGAAGGGCAAAACAGCACGTTAGCAATAGGACTTTTTAACAGAGCCAGCATATTGCCCCCACAATCCGGGTCCTCATTTTACCCACCTCGGAAGGATGGAAGGATGAGTCAACCTTGAGCCGTTGATGAGATTTGAACCGCTGACCTGCACATCTAGCTGTCAGCTTTAGTGGCCTGCAGTACTGCACTCTACCCATTATGCCACTCCTGTAATTTCTCCAGCAGGCCTAAACAAGACCTCTGGTCAAACGGACCCAACAACTTGACCAAAAGGTGAGAACAATCTAACTATCAGAGGTCGACTTTCCCCAAATCCATTCAGCCTTTACAAATATAAGTCAACCCCACTCAAGATTTACATGTGAATGCTTTAACCTGTTTTTAAAACTTTCACACCACTTAATATTTCAAACTGGAGGAATCTAGGGCTGAACTGGAGACTTGCTACCTACAAACCATCCATCTATGGTTCCTTCTGAAAGAGGAAGTCAAAACCTAGCCCAACGTTATTAACAATGACTGCCAGCAAGAAGAAGCACTTTTAAAGATGTCACACTTTCGTTTTAGCTTGGGCTGTAGGTGGTTGAGGTTGAGATCTTTCCATCTCCACCACATGCGGTCTTCCACTACCCTCTGATTTTCCCCATTTGTCCTCAATAGGTTTCTCTCTACTTTTGCTGCCTACTCCTGGCCATTGCTGAAGACCTGTTTCTACTAATAGAACAAAATCAGGAGACAGAATGGAGGGATTCATGTCAGACTTCAAGGCACAAAGTTTTGAATTCTCTCCATCGCCTAGCACATACACTTTTCAAGCAAATCTGATCCTTACACAGCAATAAAATCCTACTGAAATTATGTTGGTGTCCTGCCAATCCAACATCATACAAATCAGCCTTCCAAAACATATTTTAAATATGAGGTACAATGCTCAACAATAGTAGCTGTGAAGATCTTGGAGACCTAGTGGACAACCATTTAAATATGAGCCAGCAGTGTGCAGCGGCTGCCAAAACCAACACAGTTCTAGGCTGCATTAACAGAGGGATAGGATCAAGATCACGCAAAATGTTAATGTACCACTTTATAAGGCCTTGATAAGGCCACACTTGGAATACTGCATTCAGTTCTGGCTGCCACAATGCAAAAATGATGTTGAGACTGTAGAAAAGTGCAAAGAAGAGTAACAAAGATGATTAGGGGACTGGAGGCTAAAACATATGAAGAATGGTTGCAGGAATTGGGCATGGCTAGTTTAATGAAAAGGAGGACCAGGGGAGACCTGATAGCATTGTTCCAGTATCTCAGGGGTCGCCACAAAGAAGGAGTCAACCTATTCTGCAAAGCACCTGAGGGTAGAACAAGAAGCAATGGGTGGAAACCGAACAAGGAGAGAAGTAACTTAAAACTAAGGAGAAATGTCCTGACCGTTAGAAAAATTAATCAGTGGAACAGCTTGCCTCCAGAAGTTGTAAATGCTCCAACACTGGAAGTTTTTAAGAAGATGTTGGACAACCATTTGTCTGAAGTAGTAGGTAGGGTTCCCTGTCAATTTCACATGTGGGTTTGCATGTCTTGAGGTCACCTCACCTCAAGAAGGTTATAACGGAACTGGAAAAGGTTCAAAAAAGGGCAACAAGTATGATGAAGGAAATGGAGCATGTCCCGTATGAAACCAGGTTGCAACGCCTTGGTCTCTTCAGCCTTGAAAGACGGCGTTTAAGGGGTGACTTGATCAAAGTGTATAAAATCATGCATGGGATAGAAAAGGTGGAGAGAGAAAAATTATTATTTTCTCAATCACACAATACTAGGACAAGGGGGCACTCCCTAAGACTCATAGGTAATAAGGTGAGGATGAATAAAGGGAAATATTTCTTCATCGAGAGGGTCCTTCGTTTATGGAATTCACTTCCAGAAGAGGTTGTGACAGCTGTCAGCCTGGATAGCTTCAAGGCAGGATTAGACAGATTCATGGATGCCAAGTGCATCAGTGGTTATTGAAACGGATGTCCAAGTGCCGCCTCTGTTGGTTGAGGCAGGCAGGATTCCCTTGAGTACCATTTGTTGGGGGTCAAGGGAAAGGGAGGGTTTTGCCTTCTCTTTCTGCTCAAGATCCCCATGGACAATTGGTGCGCCATTGTGTGACACAGAATGTTGGGCTCGATGGGCTTCGGCCTGATTCAGCATGGCTCTTCTTAAGTTCTTATGTAAACAGTTTGAGTCTACCCTGAACCATGGAAGCCTTTGGCCTAATCGTCCTCTCAGAGAGTCACCAGGAAGCTAAAATGAAAGGACATCCCCATGCTGCCTTTAATTCCTGAAAGAAAGGCTGGATGTAAAATAAATGAATGAATTAAACAATGAATGAATGAATTGAAACAATGAAAAGAGGGATAGAAATGCAGTAAATAACATCAACATCAAAGGGGCTTTTGTGGTTGCTTGCTCCAATAAATGGTGCCTTCTTTTACAAGTATAAGGCTTTCTGGGATTTACAGACAGGCAGAAGGCATTCTGAGAAAGGCCAATTTGTGAAGTCAAAATATGGCAGCAATGTAATCATAATGCCCATGTTGTACATTTGGCAGCTTTTTCGGCATCCTGTGTCAATCTGCCCAAGAGGAGGGGTGAGAGAAGAATTAATGGAACGTATCTATGAAAGTCTCAAAGCAAAACATTTAGTTCCCTCTCCTTACTTAACTGCTTCCTGTCCCAGTAAGTGCAGATTAGTGAAACACTTTGCTTTAAGACAGCTGTACAGTGATACCTCGTCTTACATACTTAATTGGTTCCGGGATGAGGTTTGTCAGGTGAAAGGTTTGTAAGACGAAACAATGTTTCCCATAGAAATCAATGGAAAAGCGATTAATGCGTACAAGCCCAAAATTCACCCCTTTTGCCAGCCGAAGCGCCCGTTTTTGCACTGCTGGGATTCCCCTGAGGCTCCCCTCCATGGGAAATCCCACCTCCGGACTTCTGTGTTTTTGTGATGCTGCAGGGGAATATCAGCAGGGGAATCCCACCAGAACAAAAATGGGTGCTTCACTGGCAACGGAAGTCCAGAGGTGGGGTTTCCCAGCGAGGGGAGCCTCAGCGAAATTGCAGCATCGCAAAAATACGGAAGTCCTCGAAATCCCACCTCCAGACTTCCGTTGTCAGTGAAGCACCCATTTTTCCCCTGCAGCATCGCAAAAACACAGAAGTCCGGAGGTGGTGTTTCCCATGGAGGGGAGTCTCAGGGGAATCCCAGCAGCGCAAAAATTGGCACTTTGCTGGCAACAGAAGTCCAAAGGCAGGGCATCCCAGTGGTGGTGGCTTGGGTTTGTAAGGTGAAAATAGTTTGGAAGAAGAGGCAAAAAAATCTTAAACCCCGGGTTTGTATCTCTAAAAGTTTGTAAGACGAGGTATCACTGTATTTCTATTACCTTAAGACCAGGGGTGGGGAGCAGGCAGGACGGGGTGGAATGCAGTTCCACCAGTGGAAATGAAGCTCTGTGCTCAGCTCCAGCTGACCATCCCCCCCTCCTCCTCCTCCTCGGAAAGCAGCAGGGAGACCAGCACCGGCAGGAGTTGCAGGGAGCCCTTTTCCTCCCCCCTCTTTTCTCAACAGCTGATCGGCACCCGTTCACCTAGCTACCCAACCTGAAGCAAGGGGCCACCCAGGAAGGAGAGCATGGGAAACGCAAAGCAAATTGTCACCCCAGAGAGCGACACTGGTGAGATAGTAAGTCGAGGACTTAACAGTTCACTTGAACGATGATGATCGTTAAAGCCACTCCCACCTAGTCACATGGCTGGCAAGCCACTCCTACCCAGTCACGTGACCATCAAACCATACACACAAGTAAGCCACACCCACAGTTTGGCGGTAAAGATTTTGGCTGCCCGTTACTGCTTAAGACCCTGTGTGACTGTATGTACATATATGTGTAGGTAGATAGACAGACAGATAAGAGGTTGCTGTATTTTTCAGAGTATAAGATGTACCTTTTCCCCCCTAAAAGAGGGTGGAAATGTTGGTGCGTCTTATACTCCGAATGCAGCCATTTTTGCTTCCCAAAGCCCTGCCCCCACATCCAGCAAAGGACTGCCGTCTGCTGCGCTACTGATGTGCCCTCTAGGGCCGTCGCGGGCACATGCACACCCGGTGACATGATATTTGGCTTCTGCGCCTGCACTGCAAGCAAAATCCCATGGGAGGACCTGCAAGCGAGCAAGATTTTGGTGATTTTCAGCAATATTTTTGCTCCCGCACATGCGCAGAAGCAATAATTCGCCGAAAATCGCTGAAATCTCACTCATGCAAGCATCTGAATATCTCCAGAACGGCCTTCTGCCACACAAATCCCAGCAACCAGTTAGGTCCTAACCCTCTGGAACCAGCTCCCCCCAGAGATTAGGATTGTCCCCACCCTCCTTGCCTTTCGTAAACTTCTTAAAACCCACCTCTGCCGTCAGGCATGGGGGAATTGAGACATCTCCCCCGGGCCAATACAGTTTATGCATGGTATGTTTGTGTGTATGTTTTGCTTTTAAATAAGGGGTTCTTAGATATTTTTTAAATATTAGATTTGTTACTGTATATTGTTTTTATTATTGCTGTGAGCCGCCCCAAGTCTGCGGAGAGGGATGGTGTACAAATTTAATAAATAAATAAATAAATAAATAAATAAATAAATAAATAAATAAATAAATAAATAAATAAATAAATAAATAAATAAATAAATAAATAAATAAATAAATAAATAAATAAATAAATCTTCATGTGAGATTTTGCTTGCTGTACATATGCAAAAACCAAATCTTGCACAGGCAAATCTTGATGCGCACGGAACTGTGTGGGCATCCCGAATATCGTTACCGGAACATAGCACCTTACCATTCCAATAGCAGGCCATCACTGCCCGTCCCATTTTTGCAAAAAAACGGGCCTGTTTTTTGCGCCAGGGTTTTGGGAGGCCCGTGGAGTGCTCCTGGGGTCTGGAAGAAGGCAAAAACACCCCCGTTTTTGTGAAGAAACAGGAGGCAAATGGGTTCATTTTTGTGAAAAAACGGGGTGCACAGAGGCCCTCCCAAGCCAATTGCAACCCAAAACACATAACACACACTAAATAAGATTTCTGTAGATTTTATCAGGTCCTGCAAAGTGGCCTTGGATTATAAATTTCAGAGAGTGTATCACTTCCTCCTCTTCTTCCTTCCTTAATACTTCCTCACTTTAGATGTTCTACTCACACTGTCTACTCAACATAATAATCAGCGGTGGAGTATACGATATATCCTTAATTAATGAGAAACAGTGTTCTGATGATGCTAAGAACAACCGTTATGATATCTTGGATCCTTAAGCTGCAACGTTGATTTGTAGACTTTTATGAGGTGTCCTGCGTTTTTAACCCCTTTTAGGCCCAGCTACCTTGGATTAAATTATTTTCATATGTTTGGGGGCTGCTGATGAACAATCTGAAATTTCATAGAGGGATCCATAAACTGAAGAGTTTGGGGTTAAATATCTATCTATCTATCTATCTATCTATCTATCTATCTATTAAATTTCTATGCTGCCCTTCTCAAGGCAACTCAGGTCGGTGTACAACATTATAAATGCAACAATATGTAAAGAAATCTAAATTACTATAAAAGAATTATACAAATTACTAAAAAGTATTAAAAATCCCATATACAGTCATGCACATTCATCCAATTCAATCATTCACAATATCAGCTGGAGACGATCTTACCACTCACGGGCCCCCATGCCCACCGACAGAGGTAGGTCTTTAAAGCTTTATGAAAGACCAGGAGGGATGGGGCGGTACGTATCTTCGGAGTGAGTTTGTTCCAGAAGGCTGGGGCCGCCACAGAGAAGGCTCTTCCCCTAGGCCCTGCCAGCTCACGTTGTCTGGCTGACAGGACCTGGAGAAGGCTGATTCTGTGGGACCAACCAACCACTGGAATACATGAGTTAGAAGACGGCCCCGAAGATAATCTGTTCCTAAGCCATGAAGGGCTTTGTAGGTCGTAACCAGCACTTTGAATTATGCCCAGAGACCAATTGGCAACCAGTGCAGCTCACGGAGCGATGTTGAGATGTGGGCAGATCTTGGGAGCCCCACTATAGCTCGTGCGGTTGCATTAGTCTCCAAGATCAACATCCTGCAATGTCCTACCGCTCAATTACTACTTCAGCTTCAACCGCAACAACACAAGAGCATGCAACAGATTCAAACTTAATATTAACCGCTCCAAACTTGACTGTAAAAAATATGACTTTAACAATCGAGTTGTTGAAGCGTGGAACTCATTACCGGACTCAATAGTGTCAACCCCTAACCCCCAACATTTCTCCCTTAGACTATCCATGATTGACCTCTCCAGGTTCCTAAGAGGTCAGTACCTAAGTGCACTAGTGTGCCTTTCATCCCCTGTCCAATTGTCTTTCCTTTATCTCATATATCATATATATTTTCTTCCTTTCCTATGTTTAAGTTTAAGGTTAAGTTTAAGTTTAATCAGATTTGTATGCCGCCCCTCTCCGCAGACTCGGGGCGGCTCACAGCAGTAACAATACAATGTAAAACAAATCTAATATTTAAGTTAATTTAAAAAACACCACAAATTAAAACCAATCATACATACTAGCGTACCATGCATAAATTTTATAAGCCTAGGGGGAGGGAACATGTCAATTCCCCCATGCCTGGTGACAGAGGTGGGTTTTAAGGAGCTTACAAAAGGCTAGGAGGGTGGGGGCAACTCTGATATCTGGGGGGAGTTGGTTCCAAAGGGTCGGAGCTGCCACAGAGAAGGCTCTTCCCCTGGGTCCCGCCAAACGACATTGTTTAGTTGACGGGACCCGGAGAAGGCCAACTCTGTGGGACCTAACTGGTCGCTGGGATTCGTGCGGCAGAAGGCGGTCCTGGAGATATTCTGGTCCAGTGCCATGAAGGGTTTTATAGGTCATAACCAACACTTTGAATTGTGACCGGAAACTGATTGGCAACCAATGCAGACTGCGGAGTGTTGGTGTAACATGGGCATACCTTGGGAAGCCCATGATTGCTCTTGCAGCTGCATTCTGCACGATCTGAAGTTTCTGAACACTTTTCAAAGGTAGCCCCATGTAGAGAGCATTACAGTAGTCGAGCCTTGAGGTGATGAGGGCATGAGTGACTGTGAGCAGTGACTCCCGGTCCAAATAGGGCCGCAACTGGTGCACCAGGCGAACCTGGGCAAATATATCTTCTCCTCTATTTTTACATATTATCTTTATATATATATTACTTCATGTCTATTCTCTTCCATATGTATTGTGTATTGGACAAATGAATAAATAAATAAAATAATTAAATACTCTTCAGAGGCAGCCCCACGTAGAGATATTCCTACTAGCATTGACAGCCGGGGGTCCCCTCCAAAGCCCCTCCAACAATCCTCACCATACTATCATTTTTAATGTGACTGAAAGGATAAATGATTAAATACATGAGACGTAATCATTGGAACTATACATACAACAGGATTCTGCAGCTCTCCAGAGCTCAAAGCCAAAAGGAGTTTGGCTTTGCCAATTGTGGTTGTTGCACTTGACAAAGAAAACTAAACTGGAAACAGCCTGATGTTTTTGCTAATAGGTTCACTTCTACCTGGGTTCATCCATAATAGCTCAAGCATTCTTTTTTTAAAAAAAACAAGCAAAAATGTGACATTTTGAATAGCAGACACAGATTGTTCCTGACATGTGCAAATACAGGGAGGCTAAGTGAGTAGCAGCTCCTATTTTAGCACTCATCACTCATTCATCTCCAAGACTGATGAATGCATTCCCCCTATAAGGAACATGAGTTATACCCACACCTCCAATGCTGGTAAGCACCCACATGTACATACACCTCCCCAACAGGGGGAAAAAGATAAGTCCTTCTTTTTCAGGGGGAAAAACGTACTTCGCAGCCGGTTCGCTTCCTCCTGCACAGCGTCGCATGGGTGTACGCCTGCGCAGTGTCAAAAAATCCAAGGGAAAAGTCAAAAACAAGATGGCTAGAAACTTGGCTTCTGCACATTGCTCAGAAGAAGACATTTTTTAAAAAATCAAAAATAAATATGGCTTTACTGAAGGCAAATCATGTCAGACTAATCTCATTGATTTCTTTGACTATGTCACAAAGGTGTTGGATGAAGGTGGTGCCGTGGATATTGCCTACCTGGACTTCAGCAAAGCCTTTGATACGGTTCCACATAAAGAGCTGATAGATAAATTAGTGAAGATTGGACTTAATCCCTGGATAGTTCAGTGGATTTGCAGCTGGCTGAAGCATAGACATCAGAGAGTTATTGTTAATGGCGAGTATTCTGAGCAGAGACAGGTTACAAGCGGTGTGCCACAAGGGTCTGTTCTGGGTCCTATTCTTTTTAATATGTTTGTGAGTGACATAGGGGAAGGTTTGGTAGGGAAGGTTTGCCTAGTTGCCAATGACTCTAAAGTGTGCAATAGGGTTGATATTCCTGGAGGTGTCTGTAATATGGTAAATGATTTAGCTTTACTAGATAAATGGTCAAAGCAATGGAAACTGCAGTTTAATGTTTCCAAATGTAAAATAATGCACTTGGGGGAAAAGGAATCCTCAATCTGAGTATTGTATTGGCAGTTCTGCATCAGCAAAAACTTCAGAAGAGAAGGATTTAGGGGTAGTGATTTCTGGCAGTCTCAAAATGGGTGAGCAGTGTGGTCGGGCAGTAGGAAAAGCAAGTAGGATGCTTGGCTGCATAGCTAGAGGTATAACAAGCAGGAAGAGGGAGATTGTGATCCCCTTATATAGAACGCTGGTGAGACCACATTTGGAATACTGTGTTCAGTTCTGGAGACCTCACCTACAAAAAGATATTGACAAAATTGAATGGGTCTAAAGACGGGCTACAAGAATGGTGGAAGGTCTTAAGCATAAAACGTATCAGGAAAGACTTAATGAACTCAATCTGTATAGTCTGGAGGACAGAAGGAAAAGGGGGGACATGATCAAAACATTTAAATATGTCTGACATAGTGTAGGGTTTCCTGCCTAAGCAGGGGGTTGGACTAGAAGACCTCCAAGATCCCTTCCAACTCTGTTTATTATAGTAACCTCATTCTCCTTTCTTTGGTATAGTGGGAATTCCCACGCCAATGCATTCATCTCATATTGGGCTTTATACAAACATGCATACTTATTTCTTTTAAATTAAACCTGAACATTGGACACTGCGGTAATTGTAAAATTGTTTTGATTCCATTACCATGATGATTCTACAATAAGTGGCAAGTGTGAAAAATGGTCAGGTGTCACTTTATTCAGTGGCGATGTAGGTTGGAACGGTCACTAAATGAATTGTTGTAAGTCGAGAGCGACCTGTGCCCCCATCAGCCTTGCAGTACCCTCATTGTTCCAGATGTTTTGAAGGGCACGAGTGGTAGCGTATAGTCTGGAGGACAGAAGGAAAAGGGGGGACATGATCGAAACATTTAAATATATTAAAGGGTTAAATAAGGTCCAGGAGGGAAGTGTTTTTAAAAGGAAAGTGAACACAAGAACAAGGGGACACAATCTGAAGTTAGTTGGGAGAAAGATCAAAAGCAACATGAGAAAATATTATTTTACTGAAAGAGTAGTAGATCCTTGGAACAAACTTCCAGCAGACGTTGTAGATAAATCCACAGTAACTGAATTTAAACATGCCTGGGATAAACATATATCCATCCTAAGATAAAATACAGAAAATAGTATAAGGGCAGACTAGATGGACCAGGAGGCCTTTTTCTGCCGTCAGACTTCTATGTTTCTATAATTTTTTTTTTTTAAAGAAGCCGAAAACAAGATGGCGACCTGCATGCACAGTGCTGGAAACTCGGCTTCTGCACATGCTCAGAAGGAAAAATTTTTTTTTTAAAAAAAAAATATAAAAAATATGGTGGCACCCATGGATCGGCACCAACCGAACTGGTTCTGTGACATCATTGTGACATCACCAGAGGGCCGCTACCAGTTCGGGTGAACTGGTGCAAACTGGGAGGAACCCACCTCTGCTTGTTTTGCACATTTCATTATATATACTAAAACCAGGAACACTTAGTCCAGTGATGGCAAACATTTTTTTCCTCGAGTGCCGAAAGAGTGCATGCGTGTGCTATTGTGCATGCGTGAGTGCCCACACCTATAATTCAATGCCTGGGGAGGGCAAGAACAGATTCCTCCACCCCCTGGAAACCATCTGGAGGCCTGAAATGGCCTGTTTTCCAAATCCTGGTGGGCCCAGTAGGCTCGTGTTTCATTCTCTCAAGGCTCCAAAGGCTTCCCTGGAGCTGGGGAGGGTAAAAACACCCTCCCCCATCCCCCTGGAGGCTCTCTGGAAGCAAAAAACGCCCTCCCAGAGCCTCTGTGCGAGCCAAAAATCAGCTGCCGGCACACACATGCATGTTAGAACTGAGCTAGGGGAAACGGCTTGTGTGCCAGCAGATATGGCTCCATGTGCCACCTGTGCCATAGGTTCACCATCACTGATGGCGAATTCTTCCTACACATTACATTAAAATACTGCCCGTCACATTAAAATACTAATACTGCTGCAAGGTGCCATGTGGATACTGACACGTTCTCCAGCTCTTTTCTTAAACCTTCCCGGAACTCCACTAATTAATCAATTAAATTGCATGTCATCATTCAGGAGGACAAAATACTCCTACATGTTTCAAAGCACAACTCACACTTTATGTTGGTAAGCAAACTCTAGTCATCATCATTACTGCCTGCCCATGAAAGGCAAGACGTGGCTTAAAGATCTTGTATGGTGGCTTGATCAAATAATATGATGATTGTCCCAAATCTTCATCTATGACGGTTGACTTACAATCAAGCAAAAAATGCTGGATAAAGATATTTAGCCATATTAAAACTTCAAGTGAACTATCTCAGGATGTAGGCAGGAAAGCAGATCTTGCACTCGTGGGAATAAGCAGGAGGAGGAGGAAGAGGAGGAGGAGGGAGGAGAAGGAGGAGGAGGAGGAGGAGGAGGAGGAGGAGGAGGAGAGGGAGGCAGGAAAAGGGTCAACTTATGCATACCTCTCTGCTCAAAAGTGTTTTCCTTGAAAGTAAAACTGTTTTATCTATTTTAGATTTTCCTTTCAAAACCAACCTCCAAGTTTTCAGGTCACGTCAAACAACAATAATTTCTTATCCGCAAGTTTAAAATGAAACCAACCTATTGAGCAGAGAAGACAGCCAACTCAGGACAAATCAACTCATTCAAGCTGGTTTTGCACAGGATCTTCCTATTGATGCTTTGGTTCTCCCTTCTGTGACAATATGTCACATGTAGCGTCAATCAAGACATACAGTGGCATTTATGCATGCTGTTCTTCATTTTGCGAAGAAGCAGAAAAATAGTGAAACCTGGAGCTAAAAATAAGAACTTCCTGTGCGTACTATGTTAGTCAATGTAATTTAAATTTGGGAGGTGGGCAGGGAAGGCTTCTGCTCAATCAGTTTAAAGGTGACTATCTGAAGCTTTGGAAGAAAAAGCCAAGAGGAAGAAGAGTCGGCAGAGGGAGGAAAGAAGACCAAGATTTACGGAGCCCAGGAAGAGTAAAAACACTGAAAGGGAAAAGGGAAGAAGTCAAATCTTTGTGACAAATAGATTCAGGTTGATTGTTGGAGGGGAAAAGAAATGCAAAAATGGGGGGGGGGGCGTGGGGAGAAGCATGAAAGTCATGTTTTCTTTGCACTAGAACAGTAGTCCTCAAACTTGGAAACTTTAAGACTGGTGGACTTCAACTCCCATAATTCTTCAGCCAAATAGCTTGCTGGAGAATTCTGAGAGTTGAAGGCCACAAGTCTTAGCCAAGTCTGAAGACCTCTGCACTAGAATCAGATGGAGGTCGAGCTTCTTTCAAAGCAAAGGGCAATCCGTTTAGAAGTTCTTCTCAACCTTGGCAGCTTGAAAATGGGTGGGCTTCAACTCTCAGAATTCCCACCCGGCACAGCTGGCTAGAGAATTCTGGGAAATGAAGTCCATCCATTTTCCCACTTGCCAAGGTTGAGAAGCACCACTTTAGTGCCTATTGCCCTATCTGGACCGGGACTCACTGCTCACAGTCACTCATGCCCTCATCACCTCGAGGTTCGACTACTGTAATGCTCTCTACATGGGGCTATCTTTGAAAAGTGTTCGGAAACTTCAGATCGTGCAGAATGCCGCTGCAAGAGTAATCATGGGCTTCCCAAGGTATGCCCATGTTACACCAACACTCCGCAGTCTGCATTGGTTGCCGATCAGTTTCCGGTCACAATTCAAAGTGTTGGTTATGGCCTATAAAGCCCTTCATGGCATCGGACCAGAATATCTCCGGAACTGTCTTCTGCCACATGAATCCCAGTGACCGGTTATGTCCCACAGAGTTGGCCTTCTCCGGGTCCCATCGACTAAACAATGTCGTTTGGCAGGACCCAGGAGAAAAGCCTTCTCTGTGGTGGCCCCGACCCTCTGGAACCAGCTCCCCCCAGAGATCAGAACTGCCCCCACCCTCCTTGCCTTTCATAAAGTTCTTAAGACCCATCTCTGCCGTCAGGCATGGGGAAACTGAGACATCTCCCCTGGGCCTATACAGTTTATACATGGTATGTTTGTGTGTATACTTGCTTTTAATAATGGGGTTTTTAGTGTTTTTTAAATTATTAGATTTGTTCTTACATTGTCTTTGTTATTGTTGTGAGCTGCCCCGAGTCTATTTAGAGGGGCGGCATACAAATCTAATAAATAAATAAATAATAAAATAAAATAAATAAATATGCTGGCTGGAGAATTCTGGGTGTTGAAGTCCACAAGTCTTAAAGTTGCCAAGTTTGGGGACCTCTGATCTATAATTTCAATTCCTGCATGGGTCCAGAAAGTGAAAGAAAAAATTACTTCCCTTCTCCTGGTTCTCCTTCATAAAGGGTTTTTAGAAGCCCCTTCCCAGCTCTAGTAGGCTGCTTAGTAACAAGGTTTTCAGACAGGCTTCCAACCGATTTCCCTGGTTTTATTAGCCTGCAGATTCTGCTTTGTAACATACAAGTATATGCTTGCAGGATTATACAGCATTACACCTGTGTGCACCTATCTGGGTAAGCATTGTGTTGAAAATAGGATGGGTGTGTAATTTGCAAGCCTCTCTGGAGTTTGTTAAGAGGAGAAGCTGTATATAAGCCAGTGAATAAATAAAACATGTCTACCAGTTCCTTTATCATCTTGATTTCTTTCCCCTTTAGAATCTATTTATGAGTTTGTCAAGTTTAGAAAAACCATAAATGCATCCCACGTTCATTTTATTGTTTTATTCGACGTGCACAAATTCTGAAAAGTATCTCCAGTTCTTTGATCTACAATGTATCCTTAGTTGTATCATCACTAGCTCCACTTTTGTTTCCTACCAGGAATTTTGTCATCTGTCTAAAAGGCATCTTACTTTGCCACAAAGATTTGTGCAGCAGTGGTAAAATATACTGTTCAAAAAAATAAAGGGAACACTCAAAGAACACATCCTAGATCTGAATGAATGAAAGGTTCTCATTGAATACTTTGTTCTGTACAAAGTTGAATGTGCTGACAACATGTGAAATTGACTGTCAATCAGTGTTGCTTCCTAACTGGACAGTTTGATTTCACAGAAGTTTGATTTACTTGGAGTTATATTGTGTTGTTTTAAGTGTTCCCTTTATTTTTTTTGAGCAGTATACTTTCCCTTCAAGAAATAAAAGCTGATTGTGTGTGTGTGTGTGTGTGTGTGTGTGTATGTATATATATATATATATATATATATATATATATATATATATATATATATATATATATATGTAACAGATTTTTTGCTGATAACGAAAAGGAAGGGAGACTACTATAGATCTATTTCTGGCTTATTTGCCTTCATCAGAAGGTAAAAAAAATCACACACACACACACAAACACACATATCTATATGTATATGTATATGTATGTATATGTATCTCACTAAATAAGGGAAAGATTGACATAACATATTCAAAGATGCATAAACTATTTGGATGTTACCAAAATTAAATTAAGACTCTTTATCAGACTCTAACGATTAATCCTAATGCCATTAGAAAGAGGGACAGTATACAGGAGTGTGCAAAACTTATTTTGATCACAGAGAAAAAGTACACACATCTAAATCCAGAAGGAATTTTTTCCCTAAAAAGCAATTTTTTAACAATTTAAACAAAAGATCTAATCAAAAGGATGGCTCTTAAACTCACTACATCCACTTACACACTGTACCAAAGGATTTCAGCTATGCATTTTGATGAATATCAAACTAAATTTAGCTATTCTGTAAAATACTGTATCTCAGATCCCTTACCCACAAGAAGGAAACTTACATAGAAATCTTAGATACGACCACAGACATTTTGGATAAAAGAGTAGTTATAATAAGAGTTGTGCTTTTATAAAATATGCAATTCCCAAGCCACGGAGCAAAAGCATCAGGAATTTTGCTAAATCTGTTCTCTAAGCCTAGAGTGGGAGGTGATGCTAGCATTAATTCTCTGCAGTATTCAGGAATAGAGGGTGACCTGAGATACTTCAGGGTAGTATTTCTCAAACTCAGCCACTTTGAGATGTGTGGACTCCAACTCTTGGAATTTCCCAGCAAGTTTGTAAACACTGTGACAGAGCTACGAAAGCTATACTACAACACAGGAAGACAACAAGGAGAGTGTAACAGATCTGGCCCCATCAGAAGGGAAAGGCAGCTATCTCAACTTCTCCACTGATGGCTAGCATGTAAGTTAGCAGCCAGCAGTCTTATAAAGCAGGATTTCCCCATGCTGGTGCCCTTCACACCTGCTGAACAATTACGCCATGTATTCCCAGCTGAAAAGTTTTGAGGGCTGAGATTTTTTTTTAGTTTTATGTTCATAGTTTCTGAGCATACCACAATGGTATAAATACCAAGCCAGGAAGATCAAAGTCTGGGTTCACACAATCATAGGAAGCCTCATTTCTGTCTAGTTGAGTATACTGTCCACTGCCAGCCACCCAGTAGCTGATAAGTTTCAAGTTCAAGTTTCAAGTCTTATTGGATTTATATGCCACCCCTCTCCGAAAACTCGGGGTGGCTAACAGCAATCATAAGCAGTATACAATAATAATCCAATACTAAAAGCGAATTAAAACCCCTTAATATACAAAACCAAACATACATACAAACATACCATGCATACAATTGTAACGGCCTAGGGGGAGAAGAAATCTTAATTCCCCCATGCCTGATGGCAGAGGTGGGTTTTAAGTAGCTTACGAAAGGCAAGGAGGGTGGGGGCAATTCTAATCTCTGGGGGGAGTTGGTTCCAGAGGGCCGGGGCCGCCACAGAGAAGGCTCTTCCCCTGGGACCCCTCAGACGACATTGTTTAGTTGACGGGACCCGGAGAAGACCCACTCTGTGGGACCTAACTGGCCGCTGGGATTCGTGCGGCAGAAGGTGGTCCCTGAGGTAATCTGGTCCGGTGCCATGAAGGGCTTTATAGGTCATAACCAACACTTTGAATTGTGACCGGAAACTGATCGGCAACCAATGCAGACTGTGGAGTGTTGGTGTGACATGGGCATATTTAGAGAAGCCCATGATTGCTCTCGCAGCTGCATTCTGCACGATCTGAAGTTTCCCAACACTTTTCAAAGGTAGCCCCATGTAAACTATGGTTTGTTGCTTAGTTTGCTTTGCAGAGCTAACTGTGATCAACTACAATGAATGAAACCATAGTCTGCCAGGGAAGATGTACAATCTAGCCCCATATTTCCACTTTTGTCCTCCAGAACCTGTTAGAGCCTACTGAATTATGGGATTATGACTGCTTTATAATTAATGGCTTTCTATTTTAACACGGGGGTTTATAGTTTTAGATCAGAGGATAGCTGGCTTGAGAACTCTGGGAATTGAAGTCCATACATCCTAATGATGGCACAGTAGCAAAACATTGGCCTGCTATAACACGAATCCACTGAAACTGATCCTGCTGCCGAGGAAGTGCAAACTAAGCACAGTAAGAGTCTTCACTAAATTGGCCAGGTTTGCTATTAACGAGCTTAATTATTGCAGTTTGCTCATAACACAGTTGTCTTTCTCTTGTTCCTGTACATGTCTTGATAGAAACATGTGACAGCAAGGCACCGACAGCTAGAAAGAAGAAATCTGGACAAAGGCCTGTGTTTTCTTGGCTGGAGGTTATCCACTAATGGCCTCCTCTGGCACCTGTCATTAGCGGCAATCCTGATAAGTCTCCCTCTGTGAATTTGACTCATCCCCATTTTACCTTCTTCCTTTGTGTCCTACTTTAATTACAGGCTTCATGGAGATGTGGGCTTCCCTTTTTTCCCGCTGCCTTGAATTTACTATCAATTCCATTTCACCAATGCTCTGGAACAGGGATCTCCAAACATGACAACTTTGAAGCCTTGTGGACTTCAACGCCCAGAAACCAGCATCATGGCTGGCTGAGGAATTCTGGGAGTTGATGTCCACCAGTCTTAAAATTGCCAAGTTTGGAGACCTTTGCTCTAGAACAGTGATGGCGAACCTATGGTAGGGTTGCCACAGGTGGCACACGGAGCCATATCTGCTGGCACGCGAGCCATTGCCCTAGCTCAGCTCCAACCTGCATGTGTGCAGGGATTAAACTATGGTGTTCATGTCTCTCATTTCTTTTCTAAATGGTGAAAAATTAATTCCTTGAATATTCAATCATGTGTGCAACTGATTTTTGCCTTGCACGGAGGCTCTGGGAGGGTGTTTTTGACTTCCAGAGAGCATCTGGGGTGGGAGAGGGGATTTTTATCCTTCCCTGGCTGCAGGGAAGCTTTTGGAGCCTGGGGAGGGTGAAACATGAGCCTATTGGCCCCACCAGAGGCCATTTCCGGCATCCTGAGGGCCTCTAGGGGGTGGGGGAAGGTGTTTCCACCCTCCCCAGGCATTGAATTATGGATGTGGGCACTCGGGCATGTGCGATAGTGCACACGCATGTTCTTTCGGCACCCAAGGAAAAAAAGGTTTGCCGTTGCTGCTCTAGAATGACAAAAAAAGTGTTTTCCTCTCTCTTCTTTCTATCTCCTTTCACTTCTCTCTCAAAATCCTCTCTACAAATTTAGTCAGGGATGCAGACTGACCGATTCTCCCAACCCGCTTTCTGCAAACAAAAGATAATCTACTACAACAACCCAAGAAGACACTAACATTTTTCAAATTGTGCAACAAGCAAAGCAGACAAGGGGGGTGGGGGGAGGAATGGCTGTCCAGTGAGTAACAACAGATTTCTTCCTACATGTGGCTTAAGGGGATCCTGAGATCCAATAATAGAAAAAAGAACAAGACAGAGACATGAGACAGCATTAAAAAAACAAACAGCCGGCAGTGTTCCGCATTTCCTAGTTTCCAAGCAAGGGACATCTTAATTTTGCAAGCAGTTTACCCACCCAGTTTCCTCCCAGCTGTGAACTGCTTGTTAGGCCTCCAAGCTATACATTATAAATCATCCCAAGTGCTGACATCACTTCCAGGTGAACCAATTCCAGTTATGGGCAGTTTTAAGCCTCAATGATAGGGAAGGTTGTATGGGGGATAAGGAATTGAGTCATAAAATAGCAGTAGCACTGAGACTTATATACCACTCCATAGTGCTTTGCACAGAGTGGGCCTTCTCCGGGTCCCGTCAACTAAACAATGCCGTTTGGTGGGACCCAGGGGAAGAGCCTTCTCTGTGGCGGCCCCAGCCCTCTGGAACCAACTCCCCCAGAGATCAGAATTGCCCCCACCTTCCTCGCATTTCGTAAGCTCCTTAAAACCCACCTCTGCCGTCAGGCATGGGGGAACTGAGATATTCTTTCCCACTGGGCCTCTACAGTTTATGCATGGTATGTCTGTATGTATGTCTGGTTTTTATAATAAGGGTTTTTTAGTTGTTTTATTATTGGATTGCTACATACTGTTTTTATCACTGTTGTTAGCCGCCCCGAGTCCACGGACAGGGGCGGCATACAAATCCAATAAGTGAGTGAGTGAGTGAGTGAGTGAGTGAGTGAGTGAGTGAGTGAGTGAATGAATGAATGAATGAATAAATAAATAAATAAATAAATAAATAAATAAATAAATACAGAGTCAACATATTGCCGCACCACCACCAACCCCGACAATCTGCATTCTAACCACGGCACAGCTCTTATCTTAAAAATGCCTATGGAGTGGAAGCAATAGTGGGTTGCTACCAGTTCGCCCCAGATTGGATGAACTGGTAGCGCTGGATGTCTGGATGTTTCCGTGCATGCGCAAATGCACTGCGCATGTGTGCACACTCCCAATAGTGAACCAGTAGCAACGGAATCTGAAACCCACTACTGGGTGGAACGTATAATACTGCCTCAACTCCACCAGCTTTGACACCAAACTCCTCGTATTTCTATGGAGATTCTCCATCATTCAGGTCATGGTTGTCTCAAAGGTCCTTTTTCAAAAGGTAATTGGACTTCCTTTGGTTTTTTTGAGGAAGGTGTTTTGCTTCTCATCCAGGAAACTTCTTCAATTCTGACTGTTTGTGTGTGTGTGTGTGTGTGTGTGTGTGTGTGTGTGTGTGTTATAAACCTCTTCCTCAAGGGGGAAAAACAAACTCCTTGTAACTTTACCATGTAGCTTGAAACTTACTCCACTGTTTTACAGAAAGCTCATGGTATTAATTTTCCCCTAAGACCGACTGAATAACTCAAATCATTACAGCTCATTTAGCAAGACTTACAGCATTTAAAAAAACATAACTAATTAGAAGCCACATTCAATTGCTACTTTCTCAGTCTTCCTCTGCATTAAAAAACAAACTCCAACTGATTTAACCATAACTTCTTTTTCAAGGAACCACATTGAAGACCATGGTAGGGGGGAAAATCCTTGAATCTATAGAAGAAATGAAGATTTTGGTGTACACATTTCCACCTGGTCTAAGATTTAGTTAGCTGCTTCACAACTAGTTCTTCCCTCATAAGTGGAAATTATGGAGGATACTATTGTGCAAACTGTTTAAAACCATTGGGCTACAGAAGGCAAAACTACAGAATGTAGTGTTACTATCACTTTAATAACTGTTCAGCCTTCACTCAAGTGCACTCTGCTGCTGAATTTGGAGGTCTCCAAATATCCACTACCAACCTCTGAATTGCCTATTCTTCAAATTACCAAATCACTTATCAAGCAACTAGACTCCAAAAATCTATCTTAAAAAATGGCAAATTCAGTATAATACCGTACTTTTTTTGTGCATACACCAGAAAAGTAGGGTCAGGTTAAATTTCGACTGAGTAGGCACCAGCCAGGGGGTATCAATGCTTAAGGGGCATCTATACCCCCCTGCCAAATCTTGGTGCCCCCCTCTTTTGGACATGGGAGGTGGGTTCCACAACTTTGTGGTGTCCACTTTGGGACTGGTGCCCTAAGCACGTGCTTAGTCTGCTTAATGGTTAATACACCACTGGTTACAATGGGGATAAAACATAACTTTGCAACCAGCCCTTTCACATGTACAACCTTCACAGGTCTGTAAAGTAGTAGATGCTTGGAACAAACTTCCAGCAGACATGGTTGGTAAATCCACAGCAACTGAATTTAAACATGCCTAGGATAAACATATATCTATCCTACGATAAAATACAGGAAATAGTATCAGGGCACACTAGATAGACCAGGAGGACTTTTTCTGCTGTCAATCTTCTCTATTTCTATGTTTCTAAAGCAAAGTCGGATCATAAGCACAACTGCTATTTCACTTAGCAACTACTTCATTTAACGATCACGTTGCTGGTCCCAGTTATGGTGGCTAAAGATGGACTACCTGTATTCTGAAGGCAGACCTTGGTGGTCCTTTAGCTCTATCCCATCCAGAGCTGACCCAATCCAGAGCTGACCTTGGCTGTTCTCAGCAATTAAGCAAGGTCAGAACCCAGGCCATCAGGAAATCTCAGCACTGTGGACTAGAATGTAAGGTGGTAATTGAAAAATATTCCAGAAGACGTAAACTGTCCACCCCAACTGAGCTCAAACAAGGAACAGATTTTATTTTTCACATTACCCCACGTAACAAACCTGTGAACAGCATCTTAAGCTCTCTGGCCCTTCAAACACAGCTCAAAACCTCAAGCAAATGGGGAAATCCTGTAAGTCTCCAAGCTCAACTTGCTTAGAACTTTTCTGCCAACTTTAGTGGAAAATCCTCTCTCTGCAATCCTATATTCTGCCAGCTCCCTCTTGATCCAGGGCTAATTTCAGAAGCACACTGTGCAGCTCAAAGATTCAGAAATGGTTTTTTTTTAAATTTCTACACTGTAATAACCTGTTAACACCCCCCCCCCCAAAAAAAAACCCACCTCTACTTAGTTCAGTACAAAGTAGGCAGGAGGTAGAAACTATACTGCTCAAAAAAAATAAAGGGAACACTCAAATAACACATCCTAGATCTGAATGAATGAAATATTCTCACTGAATACTTTGTTCAGTACAAAGTTGCTTCCTAAGTAGACAGTTTGATTTGACATAAGTTTCATTTACTTTATTTATTTGTTTGTTTGTTTGTTTGTTTTGTCAAATACATATTGGGGGCATGTAAAAATACAATAATATTCATACAGATGATACTAGTAACAAGAAAAAAATAAGAAACATTAGATATAATAATAGTCTTACACATGATACTAGTAAAAAAATAAAAGAAACATTAGGACAGGGGACAGAAGGCACGCTTGTGCACTTATGCACACCCCTTTTAAATCTACTTGGGAGTTTTATTGTGTTGTTTAAGTGTTCCCTTTATTTTTTTTGAGCAGTGTATTTGGTAGTCTTGGAGGCAGAAAGTTGCTAATCATTTTTTTTTTAATGAAATAAATAACACCACCAATAAGGAAACCCATTCGGATAGGGCACTGATTTCTCCCCTTGTCCCTGGTCCTCTTAAACCTGTCCCCCAAAACCCTCTGGAAAACCTCACCCACCTTACCGGAAAGCAAGCAGAGTCGAAGAACATCCCCCAGGAACTTATTTTTCGGATAAACTCGCAGGGCTTCCCTCGCTCAATCTCCCCGGCCTCTCCGGAGCCACCCTGACCTCCGGAGCCCCATCGCCCCGAACCCTATTCATTCCAGATCTCTCCGCGTGGCGCCTTCCCTCTGCTCGGTACGCCAAGCTCGAAGTGATTCCCCCGCTCCCTTCCTCCGGAGGTTAATTCTCCAGCGAGTAGGTTTCGGTTTAGTGGGCGGGTGGGGAGGGAGGGGGGCGCCGTAACGAGAGGCATCCTCGCACTCCGCCCAGGCGAGAGAGAGAGACCGACAGACAGACAGACAGGGAGGGAGAGAGAGACTCCAACTGCGCTCTCCAACGCTGGCTCCCGGCCTCCAGCTGGCCGCCGATCAAGAGCAACCGAGCCCGGCTTAATAATTACCCGACGGAGCATTTCTGCAGCCAGCCAAAGTCCCGCTCGCTCAGGGCTTGCCAAGTGACCTCATCCAAAGAGGGGAGACGTGCCCGAGTCTTACAACTGGACGAAGTCCGCCTGCGGAGGAGGAGGAGTGTTTGTGTGTGGTGGTGGGGGTTGTCCTCTCCCGCCCCGCCGCCCTTCGCCCAGCTGACCGCAAACTGCACAGCTGGTCACGGGCAAGAATAGCCTGGCGCGGCCGCCCTTGGCCACTCACGTTGGCACCAGGCGCAGAGGCGGCCGAGGGCTCCCTTTATCCCGCGGGGGGGGGGGCTGTTCCACGCGGCCACACGATTCCCCGTGCCTCGCTTAACGGCGGGAGAAGTCGGAAGCTCGCAAGGTTGAAGTTGCAAGGTTGGGGGGGGGTCCGGGGAGAGAGAGACTCTGCTTTGCCCAGCGGCGTCCTCCCTCCCTCCCTCCCCACACCCAAAAAATGTAAAAGATTTTGAAGCTCCTTATTTGGGCAGTGATGTCAAGGGAAGTTGCTCAGGAGGCGGCGCCCCCCTTTTCACCCCCCCTCCCTCTCCTCCTCCCCCCCCCCCCCCCGCTACGTATTGTTTCCACCGGGCCGGCAGACGAGCCGCCGGGCCAGGGACTTCGCCAAGGCCGCCTCGGGTTCTTTGCGCAAAGGGCTTTTACGCGCGCCAGCGCCGGCCGGCGGGCGGGCGAGGGAAATTCCAGGGCGGCGGCGAGGGCAGGCAGGGAGGGGGAGAGCTGGGGAAGGAGCCCGGCCGCTTGACGCCGCCACTCGGGCAGGTTCTTTGCCGGGCAACAGGCCGCTCAACAATAGTGTCGGCTGGGTCGGGTGACAGCCCCGGGCGGAGCGGGCGAATGATGAGACCCACCCTTTTTTTCCCTAGCATTGAGAAACGCACGTGGACCGACAATAACAAAACGGCGGAGGACTCAGCCTGCAGGAAATCTCTAGGCGGTCGCTAAGAGCCACCCCCGATTCCAGGCTTCATCCTCAATCCAACGACGAAGAAACTGGAATCTCAAAATGCCTTTCTTTCTTTCTTTCTTTCTTTCTTTCTTTCTTTCTTTCTTTCTTTCTTTCTTTCTTTCTTCTTTCCTTCCTCTTTTTTCTTTTCATTTCTTTTTTTGCTTTCCTTCTTTTCTTCCTTTTCTTTTCTTTCCTTTTCTTCCTTTCATTCTTTCTCTTTTCTTAATTTTTTCTCTTTCCTCCCTTCCTTTTTTTCTTTCCTTTCTTTCTCCCTCCCTTTCTTTTTCTTTCTTTCTCTCCCCCACTTTTTTCTTTCTTTCCTTTTCTTCCTCCCTTTATATTTTTATTTCTCTTTCAGTTTTTCTTTCTTTCCTTCCCTCCCTGTTTTTCTTCCCTTTCTTTCTACCCCTCTCCCCCTTTTCTGCTCGCTTTATGACTCCCAGCCTCCCTGCGCCCAGACACATATGCGTAGAGGCAGGCCGCAGGGGAAAGCGCTTTATATGCATTCAGGGAAACACATCCCAAGCCCCTCA
The DNA here is from genome assembly GCF_031021105.1 of Erythrolamprus reginae. Lineage (NCBI taxonomy): Eukaryota > Metazoa > Chordata > Lepidosauria > Squamata > Dipsadidae > Erythrolamprus > Erythrolamprus reginae. The sequence continues at coordinate 14,846,416 of NC_091960.1, forward strand.
GGCGCGCCCCAGCAAAGAAAGCTGAGAGAAGCGCCCTTGCTGAGAAGATCTAGGGCAGTGTTTCCCAACCTTGGCAACTTGAAGATATTTGGACTTCAACTCCCAGAATTCACCAGCCAGCAAATGCTGGCTGGGGAATTCTGGGAGTTGAAGTCCAAATATCTTCAAGTTGCCAAGGTTGGGGAACACTGATCTAGGGAAACCTAACCATCCCCTGGCCTAGCCACGAACCAGGGGTAGCGGCTGGGTTTGCCTGGCGACATGGCCAGAGGGCGAGGGGACACCGGCCTCCAGCCCATGCTGCTCATTCTAAATCCACGTTTTGCAAACGAGGGGGACAAGCAGATACCTGAGAGCTGTTGAAAAGAGAAGGCCCGAACCGGGCTGGGCGTTCTGAGAGTCAGAGCAGGGATGGGGGAGGACAACAACGAAGGAACGTGGCCTTCCTCGGCCTCCCCACCTCCAACCTTCCTCGCCCTCTTGTTGCTGCAGAGCCTCGGTGGCACAGTGGTTAGAGTACAGTACTGCAAGCTACTTCTGCTGATCACCAGCTGCCAGCAGTTTGGCAGATCGAATCTCACCAGGCTCAAGGTTGACTCAGCCTTCCATCCTTCCAAGGTCGGTAAATGAGGTCCTAGATTGTTGGGGGCAATAGGCTGGCTCTCAGTAAACTGCTTAGGGAGGGCTGTAAAGCACTGTGAAGCAGTATGTAAGTCTAAATACTATAATAATTATTATTATTTATTAGATTTGTATGCCGCCCCTCTCCGTATAGCTAATGCTATTGCTTCATCTCAAGGTTCGTCCGTCTTGCAGTCGATCGCTGACGGCTGCTTGCGGGCAGGTCCACTTCCTGCTCGGTTGAACCACTTGCTCGCCTCGGTCTCGGCCCACTGAGTAAGCAAGGCCCCCGCAAGGGAGGCAGGGTGACTAGTACCTGCTTGAGTCATTTCCCTTTCACCTCTCCTCCCCACCACCACACACACATTTTCCTCCAACAAAGAGGCAGCGGAACAAAATCTGATCTCTTGGGCCGCTTTCCAAGTGCTTGGAGAGCTCTGCTCCTAGAAACACTGTGAATCTTCCACCCTTTCAAAGTAAACGCACAGGCTGCCTCAAAGATGCTTTTTTTTTTCTCAAAAGGCAACTGGACTTGAAGTTTTTTTCCCCCTTCCTGAATAAAAAGAACAAAACATTTCGCTTCTCGTCCCAAGAAGCTTCATCAGTTCATCTGATCTTCACTAGTGATGGGCGAACCGAACCCACACAATTCGGGTCCGTACCAAATTTTGCAGTGTTCGGTACGCCGAACATGAACCCGAAATTTTTTCAAACTTCGGGCAAAGTTCGGGGTCGTGTTCGGCATTCGGAGGTTTGACATCACCGTCAGGTTGCTAAGGACGCCAAGGTGATCACTTCCTGGATTCCATGGAATCCAGGAAGTGATCACCTTGGCGTCCTTAGCAACCTGCCAGTGACGTCAAAGCTCCGCCCCCGGAATCTCTTCGTGGGAGGGATTCCCCGTTCGGGTTTGGTTCGTGTTCGGCCGAATTTTGCGTAAAGTTCGTCTGAACTTGCCGAACCCGAACACCATTGGGTTCGCCCATCACTAATCTTCACCAATTCATCTGATGAAGCTTCTCAGAAGCAAAATGTTTTGTTCTTTTTTCTCAAAGGGGGAAAAAAATAGAAGTCCAGTTGCCTTTTGAAAAAGCACCTTTAGCAATAGCATAGCAATAGCATTTAGACTTATATACCACTTCACAGTGCTTTACAGCCCTCTCTAAGTGGTCTACAGAGAGTCAGCCTCTTGCCCCCAACAATCTGGGTCCTCATTTACCAACCTTGGAAGGATGGAAGGCTGAGCCAACCTTGAGCCTACTGAGATTCGATCTGTCAAACTGCTGGCGGCCGGTGATCAGCAGAAGTAGCTTACAGTACTGCACTCTAACTACTGCACCACCGACGCTCTATGACACAACTATGACCTGGATGACTGAGAATCCCCACAGACAAAAATGCGCAAGCAAAGCGCCATCATCAAAAGCCCAGGGACATCTGAGCATTGTTCTCCCTGGCTTCCCCACTGGTTTTGCTGCGGCTTCCCTTGCTCCCTGCCTCCAATTCCAAATCCGTCATTCAATCCCGAAAGGTCTGCTTTGCAGTTAAAATAAATGGCTTTTACTTCCTGGAATTTAGAACAGCTGAGGTTGATTGAGGGACGGGCTTTTCTGGTTGTCCATACAATTTTCACAGTTATGCACCATACGGCGCATCCTGTACATAGGTCTACTTAAGATCACTGCTGAGCATAAAATTTCGGTTGCTAAGAGAGACAGTTGCTAAGTGAGTTTTGCCCCATTTTATGGACCTTTGCTGCCACGGTGATTAAGTAAAAATGCTGCAGCTGTTAAGTTAGTAACATGGCTGTGAACTAGCTTCCCAATTGATTTTACTTCTCAGAAGCAGTAGAGCGCTGCTGCATGGACAGTCGATGCGCAGTCTAGGTTGGAAAAACGGAGATGCACATGTATCTCTGCATTCTATAGGATGGGGTAAGGTGGAGTGGAGTAGAGTAGAGTAGAAAATAGAATAGAATAGAATAGAAAATAGAATAGCACAGCATAGAATAGAATAGCATAGAATAGCATAGAATAGAAAATAGAATAGAATAGAATAGGTTTAAGCCAAGTGTGATTGGACACACAAGGAATTTGTGTTTGGTGCATAAGCTCTCAGTGTACATAAAAAGACATTTGTCAGGAATCATAAGGTACAACACTTAATGATAGTCATAGGGTACAAATATTGTTGTAAGCCGTCCTGAGTCCTGCGGGATTGGGCGGCATAGAAGTCGAATAAATTAAATTAAATTTAGCATGAGATGAAGCTTATTTATGTCTTATGAAGCTGTATACATCTGCAAATTTGGGACTGTCGGTGAGTCAACAGAGGGTCAGAGGAGGAGCTGCTGTGGGACAGAGATGACAGTTGCTCTTTAAAAATCACGATTTAAATCGACTTGATTTAAATCAAATTCACCCTTTTAAAAAAAGAGAGCACAAAGAGAGGATTAACTTCCCCGGAAACTAGCAATGAGCAGGGGGATCCAGCCTTCGTTTTTTTTCCCAAAGTTTCTTTTTTTTTCTCCTTTTTCTGCAACACACAAACACACACACACACACACAGAAAACCTGAGAAAGCAATGGTGTGGTCAGGCTGAGCCAGTGGCTGGTCTGACTCTATGATACTGAGGTAGAAGGGATATCTCTTGTGGCCGAAGGGAATGTCTGGCGAAACCCAGCGTATTCGAAAGGGAAGGAGAGGCCTCAGGAACTATTCACACCCAACCGCCTCGTGGGACGGCTGCCAGCTGTAAAACACACAGTTCCCGTTTCTAAGCCTGTCTTGTGCAGCCCAGCCCGCCTGTGCCAAAGGTTTGCCAGCTCATGACTGTCGCTGCTGCTAAGTCGGCGTATTCAATTGAGCCCAACATTTCTGTTAGAATAGAATATCAGAGTTAGAAAGGACCTTGGAGGTCTTGTAGTACAGTGTTTCCCAACCTTGGCCACTTGAAGATATCTGGACTTCAACTCCCAGAATTCCCCAGCCAGCATTCACTGGCTGGGGAATTCTGGGAGTTGAAGTCCAAATATCTTCAAGTGGCCAAGGTTGGGAAACACTGTTCTAGTCCAACCACTGCTTAGGCAGAAAGCCAGGTTATCTCCGGGACCACCTTCTGCCGCACGAATCCCAGCGACCAATTAGGTCCCACAGAGTGGGCCTTCTCCGGGTCCCATCAACTAAACAATGTCGGTTGGCAGGACCCAGGGGAAGAGCCTTCTCTGTGGTGGCCCCAGCCCTCTGGAACCAACTCCCCCCCAGAGATTAGAATAGCCCCCATCCTTCTTGCCTTTTGCAAGCTTCTTAAAACCCACCTCTGTCGTCAGGCATGGGGGAACTAAGATATTCTTCCCCCCTAGGCTTCTACAAGTTATGTATGGTATGTTTGTATGTATGATTGGTTTTAAAATAAGGGTTTTTAGCTGTTTTAGTATTGGATTGTCACATGTTGTTTTTACCACTGTTGTTAGCCGCCCTGAGTCTACGGAGAGGGGCGGCATACAAATCCAATAAATAATAATAATAATAATAATAATAATAATAATAATAATAATAATAAAGCCCTATAACCACTTCAGACAAATGGTTATCCAACACCTTCCTTAAAACTTCCAGTGTTGGAACAATCACGACTTCTGGAGGCAAGCTGTTCCACTGGTTAATTGTTTCTAACTCTCAGGAAATTCCTCCTTCTCTCCTTGTTCAGCTTCCACCCATTGCTTCTTGTGCTACCCCCAGGTGCTTTGGAGAATAGGTGGACTCCTTCTTCTTTGTGGCAACCCCTGAGATATTGGAACACTGCTATTATGTCACCCAGTGGAAGAGCTGTTCACTTTTGTCGCTACCGGTGTGCCCTCCAAGGCTGTCACTGGTGCGCCCACATCCGGCGGGCACATGCATGCCCGCCGGCACAAGATTCAACTTCTGTGCATGTGCAGCAAGTGAAATCTTGCATGAGAGATTTTGTTGAGAGAGAGATTTCGGATGCATCTAGAGGAGCATAGAATCTCGCTCAGGTGAAGCAATTATTCCTCTCTACAGTACTTTGATACGACCACACTTGGAATATTGGGTTCAGTTCTGGGGGGCCCAGTTTAAAAAGGACATTGATAAACTAGAGCAAGTTCAGAGAAGAGTTACAAGGATGGTAAGTGGTCTGGAAACCACGTCCTATGAGGAACAGTTAAAGGATCTAGGGATGTTCAGTCTGCAAAGGAGAAGACTGAGAGGAGACTTGATAGCTGCCTACAAATATCTGAAGGGCTGTCACAGAGCAGAGGGATCAACATTGTTCCCATTAGCACACAGAAGGACTAGAAACAATGGAATTAAACTGCAAGGGAGTAGATTTAGATTTGATATCAGAAAAAACTTTCTAACAATAAGGGTGATAAACCAGTGAAACAGTTTGTCATAGGAGGTGGTGGGCTCGCCTTCACTGGAGGTCTTCAAACAGACTGGACAGTCATCTTTCTGGGAGAATTTAATGTATTCTGCATTGAGCAGGGCTTTGGACCCGATGACACTGGAGATCCCTTCCAACTCTATGATTCTATGATTTTCATCTATATTTTGGCTTCTGCGCATGCATAGAAGCCAAAAATTTAGCACACCCATGTTCACATCCACAAATATTTAAGGTAAATAATATCACAGGCTTATCACGCATCTGATGAGTCCCTGCATCAAAATTTAGACTGGTCAGCTTCATTATTTTATCCCCTGGTTAGGGCTGAAAAAAACCTTATTCCGAGCGCATAGCAATGAAGAAAAGCCTGCAAGCTGGGAACAGCCAGGAAGATTGTTAGTGCCTCGTTAGGGCTGGGAGTGGGGGGGGTGAAGCTTTGAAAAAGCCACATTCAGAATATAAAACATTCAGCCTCTATAAGGGGAAGGGGGGTAAGGTGATATGATATATAAAATTCCACTGTTTTCCCCTTCATGGTCACTTCACAGACATACATCTGACTATAGTGGTACCTTTTCTTACAAACGTAACTCGTTCCATATTTAGGTTCTTAAGTAGAAAAGTTTGTAAGAAAAAGCAATTTTTCCCATAGGAATTAATGTAAAAGCAAATAATGCGTGCAATTGGGGAAACCACAGGGAGGGTGGAGGCTCTGTTTCCTCCAGAGAGGCCCCATGGAGGCTTCTCCCCACCTTTTCCGGCCCTGTTTCCTCCCAAGAGATTCCTAGAGATGCCCTACAGAAGCTTATCCCTGCCTTTTCCGGTTACAACGTCGGAGGCTCGGGTTTGTAAGTGGAAAATGGTTCTTGAGAAGAGGTAAAAAATCTTGAACACTTGGTTCTTATCTAGAAAAGTTTGTAAGTAGAGGCATTTGTAGGTAGCAGTACCACTGTAATTTCTCTTTTCCTCCCCCATTTATTTCCACCCTGCACATAATCCTTGATTTACAACTATTTGTTTAGTGGCCAAAGTTACAACAGCACCGTAGGAGACCAGGATGAGCCCGAGGGTGAGGTCAAATGTAGATCATCAGTTTATAGAGTCACTGCATCTAACCGGCACCGAAATCTGACTTAGAACCAGTCCTTGCAGTTAGGGCTATCACAGCATCCACACATTTATGTCATCAAAATTAAAGCATTGAGATTATATTTGTGGCTGTAGCATCCCGGGGCCATTTGACACCTTCCAGGCTGGCTTCCAACCTCCCTGAGTCCTCAGAGAGTGGGCGGCATATAAATTCAATTAATTAAATTAGATTAGATTAAATTTGGACAAACAAGGGGGAGACAGATTTGCTTAGCAGTTGCATTAATCAATTAACATCTGAATTGATTTGTTTAACAACTGTGGCAACAACAAAAAAGACTGCAAAAATGGGCACGAACAACTTGCCCTGCTTAGCAACAGAATTTCTTGTCCTAATTTTGGTCATAACACAAGGACTACCTGAAATCCTGTAAAATATCATGGATGAGATTATCGCCATAAAGATGTCCATGGAGATTCTCAGTCATCTAGGTCGTGTTTTTTCCTGAAGGTGTTTTTTCAAAAGGCAACTGGAATTTCTTTGGGGCTTTTTTCCTTGAAGATGTTTTGCTTCTCATCCAAAAAGCTTCTTCAGTTCTGACTGAATTTTCCACCATTCAGTCAGAACTGAAGAAGCTTTCTTCAGTTGATGAAATGATTTCTAGCGTTTTTCTGGCATCATCCAACCAAAATGTAATGTAATGAAATGATTAACCAGAGTATTGGACCAGAGTATCTCCGGAATCGCCTGCTACCGCACAAATCCCAGCGGCTGATAAGGTCCCACAGAGTTGGCCTTCTCCGGGTCCCGTCGACTAAACAATGTCGTCTGGCGGGCCCCAAGGGAAAAGCCTTCTCTGTGGCGGCCCCAGCCCTCTGGAATCAACTCCCCCCGGAGATTAGAACTGCTCCCACCCTCCTTCTCTTTCGTAAACTACTTAAGACCCACCTATACCGCCAGGCATGGGGGATTTGAGACATCTTTCCCCCAGGCTCATTATAATTTATGTTTGGTATGTATGTGCTGTTTGGTTTTTAATTATGATAGGGCTTTTAGTTATTTTTAATATTAGATTTGTGCCATTATAATATTGTCTTTATCGTTGTTGTGAGGCGCCCCGAGTCTTCAGAGAGGGGCGGCATACAAATCTAATAAATTATTATTATTATTATTATTATTATTATTATTATTATTATTATTATTAAACACCTGTTTTTACAATTGGTGTTTTGGTATAGCAATAGCTGGGTTTCTGTAAAAGATTTTTGCAAATCACTAGTATGCAAACGACGTACGCTAACTTTGATTTATCACGAAAGATGTCTTGTCCTTATGGGAGTGTACTGCGTAATTCCAACTTGCATTCCCCAAACTCAGGAACCATTCACTCAAGTCCCATAGATCTAAAAAGATGTTTCATGCAGCATATTTTTCCGTCACTACCACTTCCCCACGTGTGTGTGTGTAGGTGTACATGTGAGTGTGCATGTATGTTTATTTTTTTCCACCCTTCTCCAACCTGGCACCTCCAGATTTTCGTCAGCCTCCAGGTTGACTCAGCCTTAGAAACTGGGAACAAGGCAGAGTTTCCGAAGTACAGGGATCAATTTTTTATGCCAAAATAACACCAAGTCCAAGAAATATTTCAGAAGTTAAAGTCCTAGTGAAGTTACATGTTTGAACATCTGGTGCTGTAAATCATGTCCCTGATTTTTCTTTTCTCCCACTTACTTTTGGTTGTATTAATCTACTTAGGGACATTCTTCTGCATGAATGCCATCCTATAAACCCTCACAAATGGAAAGTTCACCTCATATTCCCTTGGTGATGGGTTTACTTACCAAATCAGAGTGTTTCTTCCTTCTTCCCTCCCTCCCTCCCTCCCTCCTCTTTTTCTCTCCTTATAATACTGCTCCAGCATCCCAAGAGATATAACCATGCAGAGACTACTTCTATGCACAAGCATCTCCATGGATACATAAAACATGTGTGGCAATCTCTGAAACTCTAGTCGCACTCTCCCCCCCCCCCCACATTAGCAGCAACACTTAACAAAATAGCTGTTTGAGTTACTCCTAAGAAGGCAACCACGTACCCTACCCACCCACCCACCCACCCACCCACACTAAACACGTTATCCTCAGCATGAACCACGTTCCTTTCGTAGCTTTAAGGACAGAGAAATGTATCCATCTGAAATCACTGTGGAAGAAACAGGTAGGAGACAGAAGACAGCTCAGGAGACACAACACGGCAGCAGGGTAAAAACAGAACTACGTTCCTTGTGGCCAATGACGCTACCACTCATGCCCTTCAAAACATCTGGAACAATGAGGGTACTGCAAGGCTGATGGGGGCACAGGTCGCTCTCGACTTACAACAATTCATTTAGTGACCGTTCCAACCTACATCGCCACTGAATAAAGTGACACCTGACCATTTTTCACACTTGCCACTTATTGTAGAATCATCATGGTAATGGAATCAAAACAATTTTACAATTACCGCAGTGTCCAATGTTCAGGTTTAATTTAAAAGAAATAAGTATGCATGTTTGTATAAAGCCCAATATGAGATGAATGCATTGGCGTGGGAATTCCCACTATACCAAAGAAAGGAGAATGAGGTTACTATAATAAACAGAGTTGGAAGGGATCTTGGAGGTCTTCTAGTCCAACCCCCTGCTTAGGCAGGAAACCCTACACTATGTCAGACATATTTAAATGTTTTGATCATGTCCCCCCTTTTCCTTCTGTCCTCCAGACTATACAGATTGAGTTCATTAAGTCTTTCCTGATACGTTTTATGCTTAAGACCTTCCACCATTCTTGTAGCCCGTCTTTAGACCCATTCAATTTTGTCAATATCTTTTTGTAGGTGAGGTCTCCAGAACTGAACACAGTATTCCAAATGTGGTCTCACCAGCGTTCTATATAAGGGGATCACAATCTCCCTCTTCCTGCTTGTTATACCTCTAGCTATGCAGCCAAGCATCCTACTTGCTTTTCCTACCGCCCGACCACACTGCTCACCCATTTTGAGACTGCCAGAAATCACTACCCCTAAATCCTTCTCTTCTGAAGTTTTTGCTGATGCAGAACTGCCAATACAATACTCAGATTGAGGATTCCTTTTCCCCCAAGTGCATTATTTTACATTTGGAAACATTAAACTGCAGTTTCCATTGCTTTGACCATTTATCTAGTAAAGCTAAATCATTTACCATATTACAGACACCTCCAGGAATATCAACCCTATTGCACACTTTAGAGTCATTGGCAACTAGGCAAACCTTCCCTACCAAACCTTCCCCTATGTCACTCACAAACATATTAAAAAGAATAGGACCCAGAACAGACCCTTGTGGCACACCGCTTGTAACCTGTCTCTGCTCAGAATACTCGCCATTAACAATAACTCTCTGATGTCTACACTTCAGCCAGCTGCAAAAAACTTCCAGTGTTGGAGCCTTCACAACTTCTGGAGGCAAGCTGCTCCACTGAATAATTGTTCTGACTGTCAGGAAATTTCTCCTTAGTTCTAAGTTGCTTCTCTCCTTGTTTAGTTTCCACCCATTGCTTCTTGTTCTACCTTCAGGTGCTTTGGAGAATACCCTGACTCCTTCTTTCTGGCAACTCCTGAGATATTGGAAGATTGCTATCGTGTCTCCTCTGGTCCTCCTTTTCATTAAACTAGCCATGCCCAGTTCTCTCAAAGGTTGCGTTCAGGCATAATGTTCCCAATGTTCAAATGTGGCCATGGGGATGCTGTGATGGTCATTAAGTATGAAAAATGGTCACATGTCACCTTTTTTCAGTGCCTACAAATCTGTAGATCAACGTAGTTTGTAAACGTATCTCTTCATTTCTCAGAGTGCCTACATATGCACCAGATATTATTTATTCCAATTGTGTTCAGGCTGACTTCGGAAAACAAAGCTTTTAGAAAACCCATGAATTATGACGGTCATAATTCTGTCCCATAACTGCTCTAAAAGACAAGGTTATTCAGGTTTGAAATTGAAATGCTGTGGCGTCCCCTTCTTTTTAAATTAAAATAACATTTTTTTTATTTAGAGAAAGGGATTACAAAGTTACAAGAGTCAAACTCTAGCCACACTCCAGCCTCTCTGGGGAACTTTAAAAAAAAGATGCTGAACTTTACCACCAACTGGAAAATGCACAGTCGCTCTATCAGGCCAATGTAGGCACTAAATATAAGGATATGTCCCTGAAAGGGCTGTTTGTTTCTTTCTAGACATAGGTGCATACATATCTTCAAAACAGACCTCATCTTCCCTGCTATGTTCAGAAATGGATAACCTATTTTGCTCCAAGACCACAGACACATATGCATGCCATGTATGTATAGCAATACCTTATAAATAGCACTACAGTGGTACCTCTACCTAAGAATGCCTCTACTTACGAACTTCTCCAGATAAGTACCGGGTGTTCAAGACTTTTTTGCCTCTTCTCAAGAACCATTTTCGACTTACAAACCCGAGCGTCCAAAACTGTAACCAGAAAAGGCAGGGAGAAGCCTCTCCATGGGGCCTCTCTAGGAATCTTCTGGGAGGAAACAGGGCCAGAAAAGGCGAGGGAAGCCTCCGTGGGACCTCTCTAGGAATCTCCTGGGAGGAAACAGGGCCAGAAAAGGCGGGGGGAAGCCTCCATGGGGCCTCTCTAGGAATCTCCTGGGAAGAAACAAGGCCAGAAAAGGCAGGGAGAAGCCTCCGTGGGGCCTCTCTAGGAATCTCCTGGGAGGAAACAGGGACGGAAAAGGCAGGGAGAAGCCTCCATGGGGCCTCTCTAGGAATCTCCTGGGAGGAAACAGGGCCTCCACCCTCCCTGTGTTTTCCCCAATCGCATGCATTATTTGCTTTTACATTGATTCCTATGGGAAAAATTGCTTCTTCTTACAAATTTCTCTACTTAAGAACCTGGTGACGGAATGAATTTAGTTCGTAAGTAGAGGTACCACTGTATTTAAAATTGCTGTGAAGAGCATCGCAAACTACAGCTTTATACTTTTATCCTTTTTTGTTCTACTTTCTTGTATTTTTATTGTACTTTCAGCATTTTTTGTTATTCCTCTCTTTTTTCCGTTTTCTCTGTTCTAATTTATTGTTTTATTAAGAATGCTCATGGTGTATCCTTTTTATGAAGGCAGGTCATTACTGTACTCAATCTAGATTACTACTGGTCTACTTCCTAATACAGAAACTTCCTAAGAGTGAGGGCAATTAACCAGTGGAACAGCTTGCCTCCAGAAATCGTGGGCGCTCCATAATTGGATGTTTTTAAGAAGAGTCTAAACCAGTGATGGGGAACCTTTTTTGGTTCATGTGCCAAAAGGGTGTGTGTAGGCATGCTACATTCCCTCCCCTCCATGGATGTGCACGCCCCTGTGCGCTGCCCTCCGCGCATGTGCACAGGCCTTTCTGAAGCTTGGTAAGTGAAAAAAATGCCCAAATGGGCAAACCGGAAGTTCGGAAAATGCTCTTCCAGTTTGCTCATTGGGCTGTTTTTTGCACCCTGGGGCTTCAGGAAGCTTCCCTGAACCCTCCAGAGTGCCTTTTTCCAAACTTCCGGTTTGTCCATTGGGAGATTTTTTTTGCCTCTGGGGCTTCGGGGAAGCTTCCCTGAAGCATCCAAAGGACAAAACGGCCTTTCCCAAGGCCAAAAATCAGCTGACCAGCGCACATATGCACACTGGAGCTGAAGCATGGCAATGTTTCATGTGCTCTCCGATATGGCTCCAGGTATGCTCTCTGATAGGGCTTCACCAGTAACAGAAACATAGAAGATAATAATAAATAAATAATAACAGAAGCCAAATATAAATTGCACAGCCACCTCATTAACTATATATTAATTTAAGCACATTTCACTTTTGTTATATTCGGGGTGAAGTGATGTTTTAGGGTGCAGCTTCATCTCCACGTGTACTTTTCTCAGTTTCCCAGTACCAGGAAGATATGCAATGGATTAAGACTCCTTCCCTGTTTCCCCGAAAGTAAGGCATAGGAGAGGTTTCGTAGAATTGCCTAATATAAGGCATCCCCCGAAAGTAAGACGTAGGAGACGTTTCATTTTGCAGCCTTCCCGAACGGAACATATACTGTATAACCTATATTTGAAGAAAGTATAATTGCTGTACATGGAAATAATGGTACGGTAGTAGTAAGAAATTCTTGACAGGATTCACAGTTTGTCTGGTTATGCTGGTTTGTGATGACAACTACTGTACTGTACTATATAATAAATGTTCATTTTTTTTTTGTTCAAAAATAAATGTGAATTCTTCTTCATTGAAAAAAAATAAGACATCGCCTGAAAATAAGACGTAGCACATCTTTGAGAGCAAAAATTAATATAACACACTGTCTTATTTTTGGGGAAACAGGGTTTCTACAGCGATGTGTGTCCAAATTCGGATAACCTGAACCTTTTATCAGCTCAAAAAACTGTGGCAAAAACGCTCCCATGAAACCAACAAGTCACAACTAGCCCCTGACACACAAACACACACACACATTATAAGGAGCACACTGTCAATTTTAAAAATCAGTGGCATGGCTAGCAAGACGTTTTAAACACCCCCAAGGAGACAATATATACTTCTTACTGTCCACCTCCATAAACCAGTGCTCTTCAGTATTGGCATTATAATCCCTAACCAGCTTGGTTTGATTTTAAGGATTTATTACTGAATAAATATGTGTCATAGACTGGAATTAGCTGCAGTAGTTCTTCCTGACCAAGAAACTTGGAGAGTTATAATATTAAACTTCCAAAACAGATGCAGCTACACAGCTCAGCATATGAGACAGCTAAAGCCACGCAGAGATTCAATTTCTGATGTTCGCTCCCAAGTTATTCATGTCCTTGTCATCTCTGATTGAAATTGTTGCAATTTGCTCTACCAGGCTGTGGGAGCTTCATGTGCTTCAGCATGCTGGTTACTACTTTTAAATCCCTTTATGGTTTAAGGCCTGGCTATCTACAAGACCAATTTTCAGAGAAATAAATCTCTCAACCTTACCTGGGAACCAGGAAAATCATTTTGGGAGCCCTCCGAAAAGGTTTGATGGGCAAAGAGCCACTGGGGAACACTGTCTTCAGTGGTTCTCCTCCTCCTCCTGCAGGACACCTTAACCCTCATCTTACAACCTTTAAGAAAGTTGGACATAGTACTTTGCTTTTCTGGGGGATTGGTTCTGGATAGGTAGTCCTTGACTTACAACAGCCCTTAGTGACTGTTCAAAGTTTCAACAGCACTGTGTTCACTTAGTGACTGTTCAAAGTTTCAACAGCACTGAAAAAAGTGACTTATGACTATTGTTCACACTATCATTGTAGCAACCCCCACGGCCATGTGATTAAAATTCAGATGCTTGACAACTGTGTGTTTGAGTGCTATGCGTTTGAGTGGTATGCAAGTGTGTTGACTGCACTGCTTCCTTTATGGGTTTTTATAATGGGGTTTTATTGTTTTAATATTTAATACTGACTTTTTAATTGTTGTAGTGTATTTTTTATATTGCAGCATAGAAGTATAGACAGACAGACAGACAGACAGACAGACAGACAGACAGATGATAGATAGATAGATAGATAGATAGATAGATAGATAGATAGATAGATAGATAGACAGATGATAGATAGATAGATAGATAGATAGATGATAGATAGATAGATAGATAGATGATAGATAGATAGATAGATAGATAGATTGATAGATGATAGATAGATAGATAGATAGATAGATAGATAGATAGATAGATGATAGTTAGATGATAGATAGATAGATAGATAGATAGATAGATAGATAGATAGATAGATAGATAGATAGATGATAGATGATAGGTAGATAGATAGATAGATAGATAGATAGATAGATGATAGATAGATAGATAGATAGATAGATAGATAGATAAATGATAGATGATAGGTAGATAGATAGATAGATAGATAGATGATAGATAGATAGATAGATTGATAGATGATAGATAGATAGATAGATAGATAGATAGATAGATAGATAGATAGATAGATAGATAGATGATAGTTAGATGATAGATAGATAGATAGATAGATAGATAGATAGATAGATAGATAGATAGATAGATAGATAGATAGAAAGAATCATATTTATGACGGTTGCAGTGTTTGGGAGTCTTTAAGGTGACCTTTTGTGAAATTGTGAGAAGCAAAGTCAATGGGAAAGCCAGATTCACTTAACAGCCATGTTACTAACTTAACCACTGTGGCAAGAAAGCTGGTAAAATGGGGCAAAATTCATTTAAGAACTCTCTCCCTGAGCGACAGATATTTTTGGGCTCAGTTGTGATCGTAAGTTGAGGACTACCTGTAACATTGTTTATTAACCACAACAGCAGAGCTCCTCTAACCTCCTGTACGGAGAAAAACAGGATGTGCTAGAAGGCGGAGTTAAACATGTCTTGAGTTTGGAGTCTTTGTGTTGCCACAAGAGTGCTAAGTCCGTCTCCTCCAAGAATTCCATTCCATTTATCTAACGATAACAACAAAGTTGGAAGGTACCTTGGAGATCTTCTAGTCCAACCCCCTGCTTGGGCAGGAGACCTTACACTACTTCAGACAAGTAGCGCCAAATTAGTTTTGATCATGAGATTCTTATACAAAAGTAGTACTGATAAACTCTTCTCTGGTCTGAGCTCCACAAATACTTCTGATTATTTCCGTTTGACACCTCTGACCAAACACCTAGGGCAGAAGTTTTCAAATTTGACATGATGATTAGGGGAATTCTGGGAACCGAAGCCCACGTATCTTAAAGGTGCCAAACCCGTCAAAGGAAACAGGGGCTTCCTTCACAGGCAAAGGTTTGTCCAATAGGGAAGAGAACTGAGTACAATCTAGAAGCTACAATTTATTCCATCTCCCTTCTCAAATGGCTGAATTGCCCACTGACCAACAAGGGCAGGGCCGGCCAGTGAAAACATAAGCTGGTGCAAACCTTCCGAAAAGGAAATCATGCATGTGTTTTAATGTGCCACCTGCTTATACATTTCAAACTGGAGCTACAATGTGTGTGGGTACGTATGTAAGTATATAAATATATAAAACACAACCTTCTCTAAGCTGTAGGAACACTGCTGAACTTGTTCTTAGAACCTGCCAAAATTACAACTCTATGGAGATCAGGCATATTTTAAGGCAGCCTGCATGTTCCTCCCAACCTCAACTTTAAAAAAAAGAATTTTGAGTTAATAAATGGTGTATTCATCAGAGGCTAATCTCTTCAATGAATGTTTTAATTATTATTATTTTTGCCTGAATTAATTCAGCAAGATATAGTCAGGATTTAGATGAGAATAGATAATCTCATCGTCTTTTTGTATAGTAATTTTGTTAAATATTATAATTTAAAAGATTAAAAACTAACACATACTAAAATATAAAGTACAGAAAAAAATATACTCTGAAAAATGAAAATATAAAAAAGTGACTTCTTTCATGACAACTATAATTTTAGTAAATTATCAGTTTCCCTTAAAATACAACTAATGATTTCTTAATCTATAAACAAATCTTTAAAATCTCATCATTCAATCCTGATCAGTAAAAGCCCATTAAGAGTTTCTGAAGATGACAACATATCTATTTTAACTTTGATCAAATAACCCATCTTTATGTTCCTTCATATTAATGATCTTGATCTTTAATCCCTTCAAATAATGTCCTAGAATTTTTTTCTTACCATTTTTTCTTTGTTCTTTCTTGTAAAATTTTTCAAAGCTTTAACAAGTCTCTTTTCTAAATCCAATATAGGAAAGTTATCCAAGTCACTCTTTTGATTTATTTGCAAACCCGTTTTAATTAAGACATCAGCCAGTTTCATTGGAATATCCTACATAGCATCTTAAAGAATTCAAAGCAAATGCATTTTCCCACAGAAGGATTATTTTAATTAATTCCAAACTCTAATTTCAAATCCATCTGGACTCTTAGTCAATGTGTAACTTTCCAGAATGAATGTTCTAATCACCCTTTTGATGTTTATTTTTTTTAAAAAAAAAAAAAGTTAAGTCCTTAAACTTGGACTGAAAGATTGGAGGAAAATCACCCAGCGCTGTAAATTTTACCAATCTAAAAGTTCCTAATACCTCAAAAAGAATTAAGCAATTTTCAAAAGTGATTAGGGGAAAAAAGGATGTGAACTCCGTGTCCATAAAGCCTGACCATAGTTTGAGCTAAAATGACTAATCCCCATCTCCCACAGTTGTCTTGCAATCTCCTCATGAGGAGAAATTGCCTGCGGCACTTGTGAAACATAGAAACATAAAAGTTTGACGGCAGAAAAAGTCCTCATGATCCATCTAGTCTGCCCTTATACTATTTTTTGTATTTTATCTTAGGATGGATCTATGTTTATCCCAGGCATGTTTAAATTCAGTTACTGTGGATTTACCTACCACGTCTGCTGGAAGTTTGTTCCAAGGATCTACTACTCTTTCAGTAAAATAATATTTTCTCATGTTGCTTTTGATCTTTCCCCCAACTAACTTCAGATTGTGTCCCCTTGTTCTTGTGTTCACTTTCCTATTAAAAACACTTCCCTCCTGGACCTTATTTAACCCTTTAACATATGTTTCGATCATGTCCCCCCTTTTCCTTCTGTCCTCCAGACTATACAGATTGAGTTCATTAAGTCTTTCCTGATACTTTTTATGCTTAAGACCTTCCACCATTCTTGTAGCCCGTCTTTGGACCCGTTCAATTTTGTCAATATCTTTTTGTAGGTGAGGTCTCCAGAATTGAACACAGTATTCCAAATGTGGTCTCACCAGCACTCTATATAGCGGGATCATAATCTCCCTCTTCCTGCTTGTTATACCTCTAGCTATGCAGCCAAGCATCCTACTTGCTTTTCCTACCACCTGACTGCACTGTTCACCCATTTTGAGACTGTGAAGAATCTCAAGTCCGCTCCTTGTCCAATCAACTCGCTAACTATTCCTTCTGCCACAGCTGAGCAATCTTCAGTTTGCCATTTCTTCTCCGGAATGGATATTCTAGAATTAGTGCCCAATACAGTTGATAAAAGCTGAGTGGAAAGC
Source organism: Erythrolamprus reginae (assembly GCF_031021105.1). Taxonomy (NCBI): domain Eukaryota; kingdom Metazoa; phylum Chordata; class Lepidosauria; order Squamata; family Dipsadidae; genus Erythrolamprus; species Erythrolamprus reginae. Next base: position 14,863,645 of record NC_091960.1, read on the forward strand.
AGAAGTGGGCTTCACGTAATTTAACAACTGGTTAGGTCAGTATCTGAAATGTGAGTGCATACACAGGTCTCCACTAATGGTTCACCCAAACCAAGGGTAGGCAAAGTTGGCTCTTCTGTGACATGTGGACTTCAACTCCCAGTTGCGGCCCTATTTGGACCGGGAGTCACTGCTCACAGTCACTCATGCCCTCATCACCTTGACTACTGTAACGCTCTCTACATGGGGCTACCTTTGAAGAGAGTTTGGAAACTTCAGATCGTGCAGAATGCAGCTGTGAGAGCAATCATGGGCTTTCCTAAATATGCCCATGTTACACCAACACTCTGCAGTCTGCATTGGTTGCCGATCAGTTTCCGATCACAATTCAAAGTATTGGTTATGAACTATAAAACCCTTCATGGCACTAGACCAGGATACCTGCGAGACCGCCTTCTGCCGCACGAATCCCAGCGGCTGGTTAGGTCCCACAGAGTTGGTTTTCTCCAGGTCCCGTCAACTAAACAATGTCGTCTGGCGAGACCCAGGGGAAGAGCGTTCTCTCTGGTGGCTCCGACCCTTTGGAATCAACTCCCCCCAGAGATTAGAATTGCCCCCACCCTCCTTGCCTTTCGTAAACTCCTTAAAACCCACCTCTGTCGTCAGGCTTGGGGAAACTGAGACATCTCCCCCTTGCCCTAAGTAGTTTTGTACATGATATGACTGTATGTATGTATTTTATATATTGGGGTTTTCCTTTTTAGACTTTTTAATGTAAAACTGTTATTTTATATTTTAAATTATTAGATTTGTTACCATATATTGTTTTTATCACTGTTTTGAGCCGCCCCGAGTCTGCGGAGAGGGGCGGCATACAAATCTAATAAATAAAATAAAAAAATAAAATAAAATTCCTGAGCTAGCATGATAGCTCAGGAATCCTGGGAGTCAAAGTCCCCAAGTCATAAAAGAGCCAACTTTGCCTACCCCTGACCCAAACCAATCCAAACCAGCTGAATCCCACCTCTGGAGGAAAGTGATTTATCCAGATTGATGATAATGCCACAAGCATAACTCACAGGCACAGCCACAGAACCAACATTCAGTCCTCCACTGACATTTTAAGACATATGTTTTCTATGCATCTGGACATACTTTCTTCAGCTTCTTCAGAAAGCTCAAGTGCTCTTGCAGTTGTTTGCTGCTCCTAGAGATGAGTCAATCTCTCCAGCATCAATTAGACTGACATAAAGAAGAATTTCTTCAGCCATAGTTTATTGAAACGGTTATCGTGGTCTAGTTTGCACAGAATGTTAGGGCAGTGTTAAATTTTTCAACTTTCAATTTCCAAACATTAGGGGTGCTCAAAATTTGTGACATGTCATGGGGACTGTAAAGATATTTTGGTTACTTTAATATAATTTAGATGTGCTTGGTAAATAACTACATAACTATAACTTTTTAATATTTTGTTTGTTTCTGAATCAAAAACACACAGCCCTTGTGATGACTTTGTGAACCTAGTTGATCAGATGATTAAATTCACACATGAACTCTGAAAAATGCACACAAACACAGCACTTGTCTGCAACATAACAGCTTGCCTCCAGAAGTTGTGAATGCCCCAACACTGGAAGGTTTTAAGCAGATGTTGGATAACCATTTGTCTGAAATAGTGTAGGGTTTACTGCCTAAGCAGGGGGTTGGACTAGAAGACCTCCAATATCCCTTCCAACTCTGTTGTTGTTGTTGTTGTTGTTATATTATTATTATTATCATCATCATCATCATCATCATCATCATCATCATCATTTCAGACATTGGAACTGCCTACCTGACACTTAATTAAAAAGGGAGGGTTAGATGTTTCCTCAAACACCACCAACAAAGATCATCTATGTACATGTATAACCTTTTTTGCAGTTAAATGTCTATGGATATTCTCAATCATCCAGTCATGGTAGTCCCAAATGTACTTTTTCAAAAGGCACCTGGACCTACTTTCTTTTTCTTGGAAAACATTTCACTTCTCATTTCAGTGCTCATCTAAGAAACTCCTTCAGAACTTCTTCAAAACTGAAGAAGCTTCTTCGATGAGAAGTGAAACATCTTCAAGGAAAAACAAAGAAAGTCCAGGTTTTTTGCAGCTACTTGTCCATTCTGCCGTGCATATTTCAGGAATGAAGAATCTGTGGCACTCCACAACTGTGTTGAAGTTTATGTTTGTTTATGTTGTTTATGTTTATTTAGATTTGTATGCCGCCCCTCTCCGCAGACTTGGGGCGGCTCACAACAAAGTGAAAAAACAATTTACAACAAATCTAAATTTCTACTAAAAACATTTTAAAAACCCCGTTTTCTAAACAAACATACATACACACATACCATTCTATAAACTGTATATGCCCGGGGGAGATGTCTCAGTTCCCCCATGCCTGACGACACCGGTGGGTCTTAAGGAGCTTACGAAAGGCAAGGAGAGTAGGGGCAGTTCTAATATCCGGCGGGAGTTGGTTCCAGAGGGCCGGGGCCGCCACAGAGAAGGCTCTTCCCCCGGCCCCGACATTGTTTAGTTGACGGGACCCGGAGAAGGCCCACTCTGTGGGACCTAATCGGTCGCTGGGATTCGTGCGGCAGCAGGCGGTCTCGGAGATATTCTGGTCCAGTGCCATGAAGGGCTTTAAAGGTCATAACCAACACTTTGAATTGTGACCGGAAGTTGATCGACAACCAATGCAGACTGCGGAGTGTTGGTGAAACATGGGCATACCTAGGTAGGCCCATGACTGCTCTCGCAGCTGCATTCTGCACGATCTGAAGTTTCCAAACACTTTTCAAAGGTAGCCCCATGTAGAGAGCATTACAGTAGTCGAGCCTCGAGGTGATGAGGGCATGAGTGACTGTGAGCAGTGAGTCCCGGTCCAAGTAGGGTCGCAACTGGTGCACCAGGCGAACCTGGACAAATGCCCCCCTCGCCACAGCTGAAAGATGGTTCTCTAATGTGAGCTGTGGATCGAGGAGGACGCCCAAGTTGCAGACCCTCTCCGAGGGGGTCAATAAATCCCCCCCCCAGGGTAATGGAAGGACAGATGGAATTGTCCTTGGGAGGCAAAACCCACAGCCACTCCGTCTTATCCGGGTTGAAGGATTCATATGTATCCTTTAATTTAGTATCTCATCGGTAAACAAAACCACTAGATTTATTTTCCATTGTACCTTAACTCTTTTTTCTTCCTCTCTTTTTTTTTCGGTATAAGATTTTTATTTTCTCCACCATAAAGAGAAACAGACAATCATAACCCATGAGAACAAATACTTGATTAAGAGTCCTCTCACCTTTGAAAATCTAGCTTCAGATTCCTATGAAACGATTTCCGCAACGCCAAGTGATGAGCAAGAGGAAGTTGATCCAGAAACGTGAGTCTGGTGGAGAAATGAGAAATACAATTTGAATGGGAAAACAAAGCTTGCTTGTTTTCCTTGAGGCATTGGCGATGCTTGTCTACCTTTGTAAATAAAACACTTCCTCAAGAAGCAGAGTCAATTTATTTTCTGGAACCTTTCTATAAAAGAGCAATGACAGATGAAGGTGACACTAAATGGTATTGCTATTTTTACAATGTAAACATACCTATAAACATATACTACATACAAAGATATTGTATTTATACCATTGTACCTTTGTACATTATCAGATTTTGTAGTTTGATTTAACCTTCTGTTTGCAGGTTATTCACACGTATTTCCGGGTCTCTTTCCTGGTGTACATATAGTTATCATTTACATATTTTTATTTGTGGTATTGTTATATTTAAAAACAAAGAGTTTAACATTCAGATTCATCGTCTATGGAGATTTTCAGTCATCCAAGTCATGGTTGTCCCAAATGTACTTTTTCAAGAGGCAACTGGACTTTCTGGTTTTTCTTTGAAGACGTTTCACCTCTCGCCCAAGGAGCTTCTTCAGCTCTGACTGGATGGTGGGAAATGAGCTGGAGAATGAGTCAGAGCTGAAGAAGCTTCTTGGATGAGAAGTGAAACGTCTTCAAAGGAAAACCAGACAACCCTATCTCTCTCTCTCTCTCTCTTTATCTCTATCTATCTATCTATCTATCTATCTATCTATCTATCTATCTATCTATCTATCTATTGGACTTATATGCCCCCCCCCTCTCTGTGGACTCGGGGTAGCTTATAACATTTTAGAAAAAGTTCTGACTCCTATTTACGACAGTCCTGGGGTCACGTGATCACCTTTTGCGACCTTCTGACCAGCAAAGTCAGTGGAGAAATCAGATTTAGCTTAGCAACCGTGTTGCTAATTTAACACCTGCGGTGATCCAGTTAACAACTGTGGTGAGAAAAGGTCATAAAATAGGGCAAAACTCACTTATTTATTTATTTATTTATTCATTCATTCATTCATTCATTTATTCGATTTTTATGCCGCTCTTCTTAGACTCAGAGCGGCTTACAACATGGTAGCAATAGCACTTTTTAACAGAGCCAGCATATAGACCCCACAATCCAGGTTCTCATTTTATCCACCTGGGAAGGGTGGAAGGCTGAGTCAACCTTGAGCCGGTGGTGAGATTTGAACCACTGACCTGCAGATCTAGCAGTCAGCTTCAGTGGCCTGCAGTACAGCACTCTACCTGCTGCGCCACGCGGGCTCAAGTAAGACTTAATAAATGTCTCGCTTAAAAACACAAATGTTCGGCTGAGTTCTGGTCATAGGTCAAAGACTACCTGTATATAGCTTGAAGATCCACTTGTGCCAACAGGCCTGGGGATATTAGATGTTACTCCCCTGGCTGATGAATGTAAATGTATGTTTGATTGTTTGAATGGGAGTGATTGATTTTGAAGGACCTCAAGTTTTAGCTTAGTTAGTTTTAACTTTAAAATTGGAATTTGGGATATTTTTATTGGTTTTTTTTTTAATATGCTGTAAACTGCCTCGAGTCTCCGGAGAGGGGCGGCACATAAATAATAAATAATAAATAATAAATAATAAATAATAAATAATAAATAATAAATAATAAATAATAAATAATAAATAATAAATAATAAATAATAAATAATAAATAATAAATAATAAATAATAAATAATAAATAATAAATAATAAATAATAAATAATAAATAATAAATAATAAATAATAAATAATAAATAATAAATAATAAATAATAAATAATAAATAATAAATAATAAATAATAAATAATAAATAATAAATAATAAATAATAAATAATAAATAATAAATAATAAATAATAAATAATAAATAATAAATAATAAATAATAAATAATAAATAATAAATAATAAATAATAAATAATAAATAATAAATAATAAATAATAAATAATAAATAATAAATAATAAATAATAAATAATAAATAATAAATAATAAATAATAAATAATAAATAATAAATAATAAATAATAAATAATAAATAATAAATAATAAATAATAAATAATAAATAATAAATAATAAATAATAAATAATAAATAATAAATAATAAATAATAAATAATAAATAATAAATAATAAATAATAAATAATAAATAATAAATAATAAATAATAAATAATAAATAATAAATAATAAATAATAAATAATCCAGTACATTGCAGTTGGTAAGTTTCCATCTGTTTCTTCTTGTCCCACCTTGAGATGATTTGGAACAGTGGTCTCCAACCTTCACAACTTTAAGACCTGTGGACTTCAACTCCCAGAGTTCCTCAGCCAGCAAAGCTGGCTGAGGAACTCTGGGAGTTGAAGTCCACAAGTCTTAAAGTTGCCAAGGCTGGAGACCGCTGCTTTGAAGAACAGGTGGTTGACTGACTTACTTGAGAGTAAACTGCATTAAATGCAGTGAGGCTTAACCCAAATAAAAGGCGTCCAGACTGTTTCCTATTGAGGCCGCTGTGCTTCATGCTGTGTTGCTCAGCATTTGCCTTGGAAGATCGGATGTCTCTTTGAAAAGCCATCATGCATCACAGGCGTGAGATTAGAAGTGATGACATGACATTGGCTCAGAAGCTGAAATGCCCCAGAAGGCAACGGCTGGGTCGGCTGAGACAGCAAATGTTCGGAGAAGGCGAGCATTCCAAAATGATGAGCCAGAGCATCACAGCATGGGGCACGCTTGCAAAATCCTGACAAGCTCTTTTTGCTCAGTCACGTTTAAAAAAATAAATAAATCCCATCTGAAGAGACACAATATGAAGGACTCGCAGCTGGGATCTCCGACGTGTTAAGGATCCGTGTTTCTTAACTTCGGCAACTTGAAGAGGTGTGGACTTCAACTCCCAGAATGCTGCCCAGAGTCCGTCAGGAGTTGGACGGCCTATACGTTTAGTAAAACTTAAACTTCCCCAGCTAGCATGAATTCTGGGAGTTGAAGTCTATACCTCTGCAAGTTGCCAAGGTTCTTTTACAGTTTCCGGTCACAATTCAATGTGTTGGTCATGACCTTTAAAGCCCTACATGGCATTGGACCAGAGTACCTCTGGAACCGCCTGCTACCGCATGAATCCCAGCGGCCGATAAGGCCCCACAGAGTTGGCCTTTTCCGGGTCCCGTCGACTAAACAATGTCGTCTGGCAGCCCCAGGGGAAGAGCCTCTGGAATCAACTCCCCCCGGAGATTAGAACTGCTCCCACCCTCCTTGTCTTCCATAAACTACTTAAGACCCACCTATACCGCCAGGCATGGAGGATTTGAGACATCTTTCCCCCAGGCTTATTATAATTTATGTTTGGTATGTATGTGCTGTTTGGTTTTTAATTATGATAGGGTTTTTAGTTTTTTAATATTAGATTTGTGGCATTATAATATTGTTTTTATCATTGTTGTGAGCCGCCCCGAATCTTCGGAGAGGGGCGGCATACAAATCTAATTTTTATTATTATTATTATTATTATTATTATTATTATTATTATTATTGATTGTTCTATTCCAGGGATGTCAAACTCAAGGACCATGGGGTGCTTAAATCCAGTCCATAGGGCTGGCCTAGAAATATCAAAGGACCGGCCCATGGTGTCTTTGCCGGCTAAAATAGGCTGGGTGAAGCCCCTGCACAGCCCATTTTTGGCTTCTCTGGCCTCCTGGTGCACTCTGCCAGCCAAAATTGGACCATGTGAAGGCCTCAGGAGGCCTCTGCACAACCTTTTTTTGGCTGACAAAGTCCTGCTGGAGCCGGAGGAGGCTGAAAACAGGCCACACGGGGGCCTCAACAGGCCTCAACACAGCCCATTTTGGCTGGTAAAGTGCTGCAGGAGGCATTATCCTGTCTCCCCCACCCAGGGGTGGGCTACTGCACGAACAGGGGAAAAACACAGTGGGGTAGCGAAAATGGAGCTCCACCCCAGAGCACCCAATTTGCACTGAAAGATGTTGAAAGAAAATGCAGGGTGTCCTGCATAAGCCACGCCACAGTGTGGTAGTAAAAAATTTGGTAGCCCTTCACTGCCCCCACTCCAGTCGGCCCACGGAGAACTACAATGCTGACCTGGCCCTCAAAGAAATCCAGTTTAACATCCTTGCTTTACACCCACTATGTCCCCTAAAAGAAACATCTCCGGCATGGCAAGTGGCAGGATCAAATTTCTTCTCCAAACAACAACTCTGAAGTGGCTCTATTTTCAACACACAGCCACTTTTACAACACTCCAAACATTTATTAATACTGGAGTACTGGCAAATGGGTGGCGGGGTGGCGCAGCAGGTAGAGTGCTGTACTGCAGGCCACTGAAACTGATTGTAGATCTGCAGGTCAGTGGTTCAAATCTCATCACCGGCTCAAGGTTGACTCAGCCTTCCATCCTTCCTAGGTGGGTAAAATGAGGACCCGGATTGTGGGGGCAATATGCTGGCTCTGTTAAAAAGTGCTAATGCTAACATGTTGGAAGCCACCCTGAGTCTAAGGAGAAGGGCGGCATAAAACTTGAATAAATAAATAAATAAATAAATGGGGAGAAAAGTTCTATTCTAGTCATTCCCAGCATGGTAGCTGCCCCTGGAAATTGCCATTTTAGCACCCACATTTTCCATGCATGATGCTTCAGAAGTATTGAACCACCTGACCACTCCTGGCAACTACAGGTAGTCCTTGACTTACAAATTTTCCTTTAATGACCACTTGATGTTTCAACGACACCATTTTTCACACTTATTCAGGACCGCTGCAGGATCCCTGTGGTTGCGTGATCAAAATTCAGATGGGGATGTTGCAACGGTCAGAAGTGTAAAAAAATTGTGTCGGCACTTTTCTCGGTGCCATTGTAACTCCGAAGCATTACTAGGTGAATGGTTATATGTTGAGGATTACAAATGATTAGACTTAATGGTTAAGTCAAAATCTAAAGTTATTTCAGTGCTGTTAATCCCGTTGCCTCCATCTATTTAAATACCTTCCATCACATACAACAGTCATGTAGTGGCCACCTTTAAAGATACTCTGAGCACCACAAGACTCCTGATCTGCAAATTTATGAACCTCAGTTTTAGGCTTTTAAAAGATTGATATCAGGACCTTTAAATAGGCATAAGGGGGAAAGAAGCAGAGCATGAAGATGGTGGTGTAACAATATGGCTCAATGAATTCAAGCTGTGAGGAGTCTAGACAGTTTGAATCATTTTGAGAATTATTAATCACATCTAACTATTTTACAAAAGTCTGCATCAAACCAGATTCTTAGATTCTTTCCCTTTTTTTAAAAAAAACATATACAGTGGTACCTCTACTTAAGAACTTAATTCATTCCATGACCAGGCTCTTAAGTAGAAAAGTTTGTAAGTAGAAGCAATTTTTCCCATAGGAATCAATGTAAAAGCAAATAATGCGTGCAAACCCTTTAGGAAAGAAATAAAAGCTCGGAATTTGGGTGGGAGCCTCCTTAAGGCTCCTCTGGCAGCCCAGAAAAGCCCAAGATGGCCAGGATTAAAGGCAGAATGGCAGGAAACTGGCTGGGCCTTTGTGCCGCTCTCAGATTTCCTGGGAAATTTTTCCAGGCTTGGATTCTTAAGTAGAAATTGGTTCTTGAGAAGAGGCAAAAAAAATCTTGAACATCCGGTTCTTATTTAGAAAAATTTTAAGTAGAGGCGTTCTTAAGTATAGGTACCATTGTACTCAGTTTTATTATACTAAATATTATGTCATTTACCATATACTGTATCATATCATATTATTTCCCTGAACAATGATGCCTGGAACCCCCTTTTTTTTGTAAAAGTACATGGTGGCTTGGCTTTCCCTCCCCCCTCTTTCAATCATACACACTGAAAACACTTCAAAAATTGTGACAACAGACAAATTTGTCAGATTGTTCTCAGAGAATATCTGGTTGCTGTGATCATTCCCCGTAACATTCAGTCTTTCAAATTCTAGCTTCCTTACAACAATAGAAGTAGTTGTGATTTAAAATTGAGTAGCTTCTGGTGAAATCATAATTCCTTCCTCCCTCCCTCCCTTTCCTTTCTCTCTCTCCTTCCTTTCCCTGCATTCATTCAATGGAAAAGTACATCTTATAATTCCAAAAAATACAATGTTATACCTCATGATTCTTGACAAATGTATATTTTCTTTTATGTACACGGAGAGCATATGCAACAAAGACAAATTCCTTGTGTGTCCAATCACACTTGACCAATAAAGAATTCTATTCTATTCTATTCTATTCTATTCCATTACCTCCTTTCTCTTTCTCTCTCCTTCCTTCCTTTCCCTCCATTCCGTCTTTCCTCTTTCTCTCCCTTCCTTCCTTTTTTTCTCTCCTTCATTTCTTTCTCTCCCTCCTTCCCTTCCCCTTCCTCTCCTTCCAACCTTTCTTTCTTCTTCTCACCTTCTTTCCTTCCTACTATCTACCCACCATGAGTTTTACAGTCTGATGATTCTAGGGTGATAGAAGCAAGAGGGAGAGGAAATCGCACATATACAGACATGCACACGTTTGCGTGCATACATACACACACACTTCATTCACTGCTGCATAAAGTGTGGTCATGTCAGGCATCCAAAGGCCAAAGGGAGGCTTAGAAACCCCTCCATGGATGTAGTCTCTCGCTCTCATCCCTCCTCTTCCTCTCCCCAGCCTCCTTTAAAGATAACAAACCCTAAGCAATTTGTTTATCTATCTATCTATCTATCTATCTATCTATCTATCTATCTATCTATTTATTTGAGCAATTTGCAAAAAAGAAATTAAAAAGCCGCGATTTGCCTGTTGGGTAACAGTAGAACTTTGCCACCTCTCAAACTGGAATGCTTTCTTTAATTTTATTTTTTTAAAAAAAAAAAAAACCCACCTCTTATGGTCGTTATGGCAATGAAGGATTCTATATTTAAAATCAGGTTTTCACCCCGCAAGGAGAGAGAGCTGGCTGGCACCAGCGGAAAAAAAAGCAATGCTTCCCTGCGCTACTGTGCCCTCAATGCTCTTTTAGAGCTCCTGGAAATGGACCAGCAAGGAGATCGACGTGGGGGGCTCTCCAAACTGACACCTTGGAGGGTGAGTGGGGTCAACATCACATGAAAAGAGAATTATTTTGCTTTCTTCCACTTCCACCACGCCGTCCCCCTCCCTCCCCATTCCAAGCTGCTACAGAACATTACCTCGGCTGGGCAACACAAAAGCTACAATGCTCGCCTGAAACAGATGGCAGGATGGAGAAAAGCATGGCAGCTTTTTGTCTGACAGCTCCAGTTTGGAGGGGAGGAGGAGGCTGGGGAGGGTGCAGGCAGCCTCCCCTGGCTGCAAGGCCAGTTCAGCCAAGGCCACTGGCTGAAAACAGGTGGCCAAGGCGCCGGTTCAGACGTCTAGGAGCCAAGTTGTCAATCTGTGGATTTGACCAAAAAGCTCCATTTGCTTAAGCATCTACTATGAGGGGGTGAGGAGACCAGAACTGTTGCAGATCCCGCTGTGAGGACAGATGGATGGAAAAAATCTACCCAAGGCTGTAGATGCGGAAGATGATGTACAAGGGTCGCCCAGAAAGTAATGCACCACATTTTTTTTCTTCAACAATTATTTATTGAACACAATGAAACTTACACACAAGAATGATGTTTCTTCTACACTCCTTATTTTTCCACGTAGTCTCCGTCCCGTTCTATGGCCTTCCTCCAGTGAGACACAAGGGTGTGTATGCCATGTTGGTACCACTCCTTGTTCTGGTCTGCAAATCTTGGAGCTCTGCTGAACCATCGTCTAATGCAGTGTTTCCCAACTTTGCCCACTTGAAGATATTTGGACTTCAACTCCCAGAATTCCCCAGCCAGCGAATGCTGGCTGGGGAATTCTGGGAGTTGAAGTCCAGATATCTTCAAGTGGCCAAGGTTGGGAAACATTGGTCTAATGGCCTCACCCTTTGTGCCCAGCAACTAACTGTACTTCTGTCCACTGCAAATTCTCCATATACTGTACACAAAGGTTTGTGAATGTTCCAAACAGTTTTTTTCTCCACAGTGAGAAATTCAATGACGACACGCTGCTTGTTAATGTACATCACTTACAGAATGCCATTTTGAAACACTGCTGCAGCTATGCTATCTGCTTGAAGAAATGCAAAATTTACATACACACACTCCTGACAATTCCAATAATGTATATCTAAAGTTTCGCATTCATACCATTACTGTAGGCTGAGAAAAAAAATGTGGTGCATTACTTTCTGGGCAACCCTCATAGTTCTTTACATCAGTGTCCTGCCTTTTCTCCACTGAACTCAAGGCTTTGTATTAAAAAGAGGTGAGCTTCCAGATTAGACCCACGGCCAAGAGGAAGTTAGGAAACTAAAGCCAGTGCCCATTGTGAGACAGGAATCCGAGAAAGAACAGCAGCCTAATGATTAATGCGCTGGGTTTGCTGGAAGGTGACCAATTCGAAACCCAAGCACTGTATTGGGTCTAGAACAACGTGGCATGGCCAACTCACCATGAGACAAAGGTTACACTAATATCGAAGAAATGGGAATAGGATAAGGATAGGAATAGGAATAGGGATAGGGGTAGGGATAGGGATAGGCGTAGGGATAGGGGTAGGGGTAGGGGTAGGGATAGGGGTAGGGGTAGGGATAGGGGTAGGGGTAGGCGTAGGGGTAGGGGTAGGGGTAGGCGTAGGGATAGGGGTAGGGGTAGGCGTAGGGGTAGGGGTAGGGGTAGGGATAGGGGTAGGCGTAGGGGTAGGCGTAGGGGTAGGGGTAGGGATAGGGATAGGCGTAGGGATAGGGGTAGGGGTAGGGATAGGCGTAGGGATAGGGGTAGGGGTAGGGGTAGGGGTAGGGATAGGGGTAGGGGTAGGGGTAGGGATAGGGGTAGGGGTAGGGATAGGGGTAGGCGTAGGGGTAGGGGTAGGGGTAGGGATAAGGGTAGGGATAGGGGTAGGGGTAGGGGTAGGGATAGCATAGAGTAGAATAGAATAGAATAGAATAGTTGAAAGGGACTTTGGAGGTCTTCTAGTCCAACCCTCTACTCAGGCAGGAATCCTATAACATTTCAGACAAATGCTTGTCCAATCTCTTTTATAAAACCTCCAGTATTGGAGCATTCACAACTTCTGAAGGCAAATTGTTCCACTGATTAATTGTTCTCACGGTCAGGAAATGTTTCCTTAGTTCTAGGTTGCTTCTCTCCTTGTTCAGTTTCCACCCATTGCTTCTTGTCCTGATCTCAGGTGCTTTGAAGAATAGGTTGACTTCCTCTTCTTTGTGGCAGCCCCTGAGATATTGGAAGATTGCTATCATGTCACCCCTGGTCCTTTTTCATCAAATCAGACATACCCAGTTCCAGCAACCATTCTTTATATATTTTAGCCTCCAGTCCCCTAATCACCTTTGTTGCTCTCCTCTGCATGCTTTCTAGAGCAGGGGTGTGAAACTTGTGGCTCGTGGGCTGGTTGCGTCATGTGATTGTCGTGCCCCATTTAGCGAAGTCCCAATACAGTGGTACCTCTACCTACAAATGCCTCTACTTACAAACTTTTCTAGATAAGAACCGGGTGTCCAAGATTTTTTTTTGCCTCTTCTCAAGAACCATTTCCCACTTACAAACCCGAGCCTCGGAAACTGTAACCAGAAAAGGCAGGGAGAAGCCTCCATGGGCCCTCTCTAGGAATCTCCTGGGAGAAAATAGGGCCAGAAAAGGTGGGGAGGAACCTCCATGGGGCCTGTCTAGGAATCTCCTGGGAGGAAACAGGACCTCTACCCTCCCTGTGGGTTCTTCAATTGCACACATTATTTGCTTTTACATTGATTCCTATGGGAAAAATTGCTTCTTCTTACAAACTTTTCTACTTAAGAACCTGATCATCGAACAAATTAAATTCGTAAGTAGAGGTACCACTGTATCTCATGTGATACCATGAGTTTGACACCCTGTTCTAGAGAATAATGAAAGAAAGGGTGCAAAAGGACGGACAAAAATGAAATGTAAGTGACAAGAATTAAAATATTTTTAAAAAGTAAATACTTAAATTGAACTGTGGAATTGTCTCGCAGCAAGTTGAAGCCATATTAATGACATTTCGACCATCATGCCAAAAGCTGAACCTCAAAAAAGAATAATCTTACAGTCTTCTGATAAAAAGCTTTGAACGAAGAAGGCAGAACAATAAAAACTTGGATTCTTAAAAAATGTATTTGTTGCAAATAATTGAACCTACTCTTTTAAAGCTGGGGAAAGTATGGCTTTCACAGGTTACAGTATCTTTATTCAATTTCATGACCTGTCAGGCTGGCAAGCATACATTTTGTGATGCTTAATGAATAACAGGAAAAGGTCAGCAAATTGGGTTATTTTGGTCCAGGACGTTTTTTAAAGGGTCTATTTTTATTTTCCTGTGAATCTCAAACCACCCTCTAATTTTTTAGGACTCTGTTTGGTTGCAAAGAGTTGAGAACCACTAAACAAGAAAACAGGCAGGAGTTAGTTAGTTAGTTAGTTAGTTAGTTAGTTAGTTAGTTAGTTAGTTAGTGCAATACACAATGAGGGTTTTAGTGGGTATATATCTATATACACATAGTAAAATACATGCTGAAGATTATAGAGGAGATACTCATAGTAAAATATATCTATGAAAGAATAGAAAAGAAGATATAGTAATAGAACATATCAATGAAAGAATAGAAGAAGAGATATAGGAATAGAAGAAAGGAATAGGAGATATAGGAGAGCAATAGGACAGGGGACGGAAGGCACTCTAGTGCACTTGTACTCGCCCCTTACTGACCTCTTAGGAATCTGGATAGGTCAACCATAGATAATCTAAGGGTAAAGTGTTGGGAGTTTGGGATGACACTATGGAGTCCGGTAATGAGTTCCACGCTTCGACAACTCGGTTACTGAAGTCATATTTTTTACAGTCAAGTTTGGAGCGGTTAATATTAAGTTTAAATCTGTTGTGTGCTCTTGTGTTGTTGTGGTTGAAGCTGAAGTAGTCGCCGACAGGCAGGACGTTGCAGCATATGATCTTGTGGGCAATACTTAGATCTTGTTTAAGGCGTCTTAGTTCTAAACTTTCTAGGCCCAGGATTGAAAGTCTAGTCTCGTAGGGTATTCTGTTTTGAGTGGAGAAGTGAAGGGCTCTTCTGGTGAAGTATCTTTGGACATTTTCAAGGGTGTTAATGTCTGAGATGCGATATGGGTTCCAAACAGATGAGCTGTATTCGAGGATGGGTCTGGCAAAAGTTTTGTAAGCTCTGGTAAGTAGTGTGAGATTGCGAGAGCAGAAGCTACGAAGGATTAGGTTTACAACTCTTGAAGTTTTGCTCCTGCTACTTCTGCGAGATCCTGGACTTCAAAAGATAGTTACCAGTTGAAATGCATTTTGGCTGAAATAAATTCCATAGTTGATTATCATGTACCTTAATCAAGGAACTACCAAGGAGAAAAGCATTATCTCCCAGGAACACCAGCAGTGCAAGTGTGGCATATAAACAGGGACCATACCTCACACACATTAGTGTTGATGATATTACCTAGCTAGGTAATGAAGTGTCTGCTTGCAAGCAAACAACCATGTTCCAAAAGCACCAAGACTCCACAATAGTCCTGAACTAGATTAGATTAGATTTATTGGATTTATATGCCGCCCCTCTCCGCAAACCCGGGGTGGCTCACAACAATAATAAAAACAGTACATAGTAACAAATCCAATGCCCACCAATCTAATTACAATTTTAAGTTAAAAAATTCATAAAACAATCCCAATATATATAAAAAACAGGCACACAGTCAATCAATCAAACGGCAAAACAACATGGGCAAAGGAGAGATGTTTTAGTTCCCCCATGCCTGACGACAGAGGTGGGTTTTAAGGAGTGGTGGGCATGGCTTAGTTACATGACCGGGTGATGGGCATGGCCAAGTTGACATCACTTCTTTGTCCTAATGACCTACAAAAAGACAATATAACCATTATTACACATAAAACCACAAAATAGGTACACAAATACTTACGTAATAAGCAATAAGATTCTTATTGCTCTTATGTAAATATTTATGTACCTCTTTTGTTGTTTTGTATATAATAATTAGCATGTCTTCTTTTTGAATTTCACCCCTGATCTATCTACTTGCTTTCCCTAACCTAGTGTTTTCCCATTTGTTATTAAACTACATGTCCCAGTATCCTCGTAACCTCGGGGTTAACAGGAGTTTCTATATGCCTAATAAAGTAGACAAGAGTTAATGGCCAGATAGAGTTTGTTTTCCTGCTTGATAAGACTCTTATATGTGATTAATATGTATATATGCATACCGTATTTTTCAGAGTACAGTATAAGACACATCTCCCCCCCCCCCCCCAAAAAAAGAGGGTGGAAATGTTGGTGTATCATATGCAGCCATTTTTGCTGTCCCAAAGCCCTGCCCCCCCCCCCCTGCTGACAATGGGTTACTATCACTAGGACCTCTTTCTCCAGGAAGAGCTTATGATTCATGTACTAATTGAAACTTGGAACAGTCTCCCCTAGCCTAAATGCCTATAGAGTTTCTCATTCACCAGGTCATGTTTGTCCAAGTCAACACAATCCTTTCAATAGTTCCAAGAAGATTCCACACCCATCAAGACAATGTAAAGTGAATTGAATTTGATCAAGTCCCTTCCAGTTGTCTGGCTAGCATCCATTTGTCCCCCACATACATACATAGCATTATTAAAAGTTGAAATAAGGTCTTTCTCTATTGCTGCAAAATGTCTAAACCAATAAATCTACATTTATATTAATTTACTTGGTAGATTGAAACTATACATTTTGGTAGATGATTTTAACAATTTGATTTAGGCATCCCATTGACACATACACAGGTTTTGCAAATTTGACTCATTAAAAAATGTCATAGCATTAACCTGAATATATGGTCATAATGTCATACACTTGGGTAAGCTGTTAAGACCTGGCAGGTCTGTGGCCATTGATCGAATGTGATACTGTCCAGATCCAGCCATGAGTGACATTGAAAGATAAGTATGGTTTTTATTAGGGTTTTAATTAAGTATTTATTTTTCATTGGAGTTGGGCAGCATATAAATTTGATTTATTTATCTATCTATCTATCTATCTATCTATCTATTCTATCTATCTATTTATTTATTGGATTTGTATGCCGCCCCTCTCCATGGACTCGGGGCAGCTAACAACAGTGACAAAAACAGAATGTAAAAATCCAATACTAAAACAGCTAAAAACCCTTGTTATAAAACCAATCATACATACATACAAACATACCATGCATAAATTGTAGAAAGCCTAGGGGGAAAGGTTATCTTAGTTCCCCCATTCCTGACGGCAAAGGTGGGTTTTGAGAAGCTTATGAAAGGCAAGGAGGGTGGGGGCTATTCTAATCTCTGGGGGGAGTTGGTTCCAGTGGGCCGGGGTCGCCACAGAGATGGCTCTTCCTCTGGGCACCGCCAACCGACATTGTTTAGTTGACGGGACCCGGAGAAGGCCCACTCTGTGGGACCTAACTGGTCACTGGGATTCATGCGGCAGAAGGCAGTGGTCCCTGAGATAATCTGGCCCGGTGCCATGAAGGGCTTTATAGGTCATAACCAACACTTTGAATTGTGACCAGAAACTGATTGGCAACCAATGCAGACTGTGGAGTGTTGATGTGACATAATATTAAACATTAATAATAAAATTAAACATTAATAATAAATCTGCACTATTCAGGTGACCCTGAGAGCACAGATAAATGCCCAGGTGGCTTCAACGACCAGATGCCTGCAAGAAATATAAATCCTTCCATTCTCAGCCATTCTTGAGCAAGAAGCAAAACCTCTTCAAGAGAAAACAAAGAAAGTCCAGTTGCATTTTGGAAGGAAAAAATACCACCTTTGGAATCTTCTCCTGTGACATTCTCATATCTCATTTTTTAATAAACGTGGAATCTGAAAAAATGTGAACGCTCCGAGCCTTCTTTCAACTTGACAGCTTTTCCATATTTTTGGAAGAGCCCTCCGAAGCTAGAAATAAAGTTTTTACTTTCATTGAAAGAAAAGGGAGGAAGTCAAGAAGGGCGTGGGTGGAGTTGCAGCTGTCTTGAGATTGAACGCAGACCAGATTTGCTCTGGGTTCCGAGTCAGCTTGCCTCCTCCCTTCACTCATTCTGCAATTAAAAGCCAGAGCACCATTATTGCTGTTTATTATCCCACTGCCGAACTATTAAAGGGGTATTGTTTGTGTGTGTGTATGGGAGGGGAGGGGGAATTGCAGCTCTATGGAAAGTTGTTTTGAGTGACAGCTAAAGTTTAATAAATGTCACTCTCTGAGAGGGCTGGATTCAAATCGGAGCTTTAAATAGACTTGTCACCAAGACTCTTTACATGTGTCAGAACTGAGATATCTATGCATTTCCTTCTCTCCCCCCCACCCACGCCCCTACTCAACATTTTAGTTAAGAAAAACTTACAAGAAGTTGGAAAGTACTACTAGTTGATGTTTCCTTATAGTTAATTAGAATGCTCAATGGGAATGTACTTATGATTGGAGTTCTAACACCATAAATTTATTTCTCAGCTGCATACGTTAAACCAATGCATTTATTTAACCTTAAATGGCCTAGGGGGGCATGAGTTGTACATCTTTCATGGCCAAACTTTATGAATGGTGTGTATGTACTGTATATGATTGACTGATTTTTTATATAAATGGGTTTTATCATGGGGTTAGTTTTAGAGGTTATATTTGACTTCTTTTTATTGCTTGGATCTTTTTGCATTGTATATTATTTTTTGTATTTTTATATTATTATGTAAGCTGCTCTGAGTTCTTCGGGATTGGGCAGCATAGAAGTCGAATAAATTAAATGGGTGAATGAATGAATGAATGAATGAATGAGTGAGTGAGTGAGTGAGTGAGTGAGTGAGTGAATGAATGAATGAATAAATAAATAAATAAATAAACAAATAAATAAATAAATAAATAAATAAATCTTTTTATCCTGCCTCGAATATTTTTATAAGTACCTCAAGGCAACAAACATATCTAATGGTCCTTCCTCCTCCCATTTTCCCCACAATATGAGGTGGGGGGGGGGCTGAGAGAAATCACCCATGCCTAAGGTAGGACTAGAACTCACAGTCTCCTGGAGATTGGTCCAAAATCACCCAGCTGCCTTTCATATCTAGGCTGGGATTTCAACTCAGAGTATCTTGGTTTCTAGGCCAGTACCTTCCCCAGCTCACCTAACTTGTTATCTCCTTTTATGATCTGATCAAAAGAAAACAACTTGGCAAGATAATCACTTCTAACAAGCAATGATCTTCAGAGACACATATTAAAAAGAACATGAGAAGAGCATAGTGTATTTATTAAAAATACTCAGGCTACAAATCTTCTTAAATAATGGGATTATATTTAAGCACGTAAAGGGGTCAGGAATATGCGAGTCTCCAGTAGCTGCTGAACTATAATTTCCAGCAAACTTTGCCAACATGGAGAATGATAAGACACATTGGGAATTGTACTTGAGTAGAATACTGAGTTACATGTTTGTCAAGCATTTGTCTGAAAGCAGACATCTGGTTAGTGGCCACAAATATATTAAGAATACAACATCAATTTCCTTGAGAACTGTAGACCTATACACCTGCAAAATACTAGTTATTTGGGGTGGGGGTTTAAAGTATTAGGATTAGCTGGAAATTCATTGGAAGAGGACACTACCAAATGAGTCCATTTCACAGAGAATCACTACTGAGAGGGCTGCAGAGAGATGCACACCTAATGCAAAGAAATTGAACAAATGTTCTCATTAAACCTTCAGAGAAGGCCAATTCAACTAAATTGTGTTATTAAGGGGATAGAATTGTTGCCTTTCCAATCAAATAGAATCCTATTCATATCACCTAGAAGAGAGTTGTCTCTATTTTTTTATTGATTTTCAAAAAAATAAGAAAGAAAAAATACATCTTGGTAGTCTTTTATGAATCATAACCCATTTTCGTTGCAAATCCTATTTACAATTCAATATGCAATATGTTCATTTCAATAAACTAAAGATAGAGATAAAGAGAAATAAATAGATATATGTGTGTGTGTGTGCGTGCGTGTGCGTGCGTGTATATATATATTAGAACAAGGACAGAAACACCAGCCTGAAGATGACGAGTGGGACCTCGTCGAAACGTCGCCAGAAATTTCCAAATCCTACACGGGAAGAAACCAGAATATACCAAGACCGTCATACCTGTACCCGTGAAAATCTACGAAAACATATATATATATTTGCATTTATGGTGGTTAAGACGAAAACAGATCTAAATAAGTAGAGATTTCTATTGATCTAATAGGTAGAGGCAAAGTAGTAAATAGATATATTTATAAGTACTGTATTTAATTCATCTATTATTATTGTCTAAATCTGTTTTATGTATATTTCTACTTGTTGTATACTCTAACAGAGTATACAACAAGAGAGAGTTGTCTTGCAATTTTAAACCTGAATTAGCAAAATAATCATTACAAGGAACATCAGCGAATCATGGTTTACTGAATTAACTCACTGTTTGCACTTGCTCAACAAAATGTGATTTGGGGTTCATTTTGTTGTAGAAACTGGACAAATTGGGCCACCACATTAATTGTATCATGGTCTATCCATTAAGCACAACTTGCTAGATGAACACATCAGTTGTGTTTTGTTAATCCACCTATAGGAGTTAGCATGTTATTTGAATTTAGCCACTTAAATCTATGTTAAATATACTTGCTGGACCGAATCACGAAGTAGTCATCCCAGTAATGGGCAGCCAAAATTTTTACTGCCACACTGTGGGTGTGGCTTATTTTGTGGGTGTGGCTTGATGGTCACATGACTGGGTAGGACTGGCTTGCTGGCCATGTGACCAGGTGGGAGTGGCTTGAATAATAATCATCGTGCAGGTGAATAGTTAAGTCCTCAACTAACAACCTCACCAGTGTCGCTCTCTAGGGTGACAATTTGCTTCACCTTTCCTGTGTTCTCCTTCCTGGGTTGCCCCCTGCCTCAGGCTGGGTTGCTAGGCGAATAGGTGCCGATCAGCTGTTGAGAAAATAGGGGGAGGAAATGGGTCCCCTGCAACTCCTGCCAGTGCTCGTCTCCCTGCTGCTTTCCGAGGAGGAGGATGGGAGGGTGGGATGGTCAGCTGGAGCTGGGCACACAGCTTCATTTCCACTGGTGGAACTGCATTCCACCCCGTCCTGCCTGCTGCCCACCCTTGAGTCATCCTAATATTTTATACAAAACCACAGGAATGGGGATGTTTGGAAAAAGAATCTGTACAAATACTTCAACAGATTACAGAATAATCAGTAGCTACAGAGGAAAGAGAGGGTTGCAAAGTTCCTGAAAATCCCAACCACATACAAAATGCAGAACCCAACAGGCATAAGTTGAAACACACAATGAATTCAGTGTCAGCACCTTGGACAGAGGCACAAGTGTACTGAATTGGGAGTTTACCCCTCCAAGTCTTGGCTTAGAACCTACTGAAACTGGTTAAGATCCTAGAAGATGTCACAATCCTGAAGAAGATGATTGCTTCATCTATAAGGTCACTGTGTCTCCTGCAGATTTTTTCCAATCACATCAACATCCACATTACTAATCTGTCCCATATGATTTCTTATCTGTCCACAAATGAAAACACATAAAAATGTGCCCTAGAGTTCCCCTTAACTCAAGTCTTCCCTTATACAAAACTTCATTTTTAACCTGATTTGTGAAAGAAACATGTAACTGCAATATTCAAATGCGTACATGGTTCATGGCATAAAAGCACTCCACTGTACAACAAACTAGATTTATCTCAAGATGCAGTAAACTTGAAATGTAACTCCCGTGGAAACAGGGAGAAAGACCTCTAATGTTTATGATCTTCAACCATTTTGAATTTTTTTCCGCTAAAATCATCGTTAAATTCTCCAAAGGCGAGCTACATTGGTACAATGGTTAACCCTGCTATTCAGTTCAAAAAAACTCCTTAATCTTATGTTCCGGGTCTATTTGACCCGGACTGCAAATTGATCATTTTAGGTACTTATATTTGGTCTTTTTGAAAGCTTTTTTCACCTGGAAACAAGTTTGAACATTTCTGCACACAATGGAATGAAAATTGAACTGAAAAAATTAATCCTTATTGGTTTATTTTGCACATGTATCAATCTAGAAACTTAGAAACACTGAGTTCTAGTCTCACTTTAGGCCCAAATCCACCTATAGGATATAATCCAGCCAGGCAATCTGGATCACTCTCTCATACACATGCCAACATAAGAACATAATATCAAGAACCTAAGAAGAGCCATGCTGAATCAGGCCAAAGCCCATCGAGTCCAGCATTCTGTCACACAGTGGGCCCCAAATTGTACATGGGGATCTTGAGCAGAAAGAGAAGCAAAACCCTCCCTTTCTCTTGACCCCCAACAAATGGGACCCAAGGGGATCCTGCCTGCCTCAACCAACATAAAGGCAGCACTTGGACTTCCGTTTCAATAACCAAGCCTTCTCCTCCTCCTCCCTAGCCTATTCCCTCAGATGAAAGGCCAACTTTTCAGATCATTGAATGCTACTTTGCATGGTCAACTGCATCTCCAAGATACAGGGCCAGCAGTTTGCATCTTTGTTGACAGTGTCTTGCCATTCTGTTTTGGACACCCATGAGGTTGCTGGCCATTGACTTCCAGCTGGTAGGCAGTCTTGGCCACAGTGAATGTTACTACTCTCTGGACATGTCCATACCAGTGGAGTCGTCCTTCTCTCATCTTCTCTATAATTGGCACCACACCAAAATGCTGTCGACTGGTGTCATTTGCGATGTGGTCAAGTAGGGAGATGCCCGATACCTAACGGAGCATTCGCATTTCCATGGCATGGAGATAGCTTTGATCCCTGCTGTTGCTGCCCAGCATTCAATGCCATAGTGCAACAGGGCAGGTGGTGGTGTTGTAAATCTTAAGATTTAAGACGGGTTGGCATTCATCTATCACATAACAAACAAGTGAGTTCTCACCAATGCATCAGTGGTGAAATCTACTTATCTTCCCTACCAGTTCAGAAGTGTGCAATTTGCATTCATACACGCACCGCCATCGTGCATGCTTTTTCCCCCTCTACGCATATGCAGAAGGCTTTGTGCATGCACAGAAGGTTAAACCCGAGTCTACGGAGAGGGGCGGCATACAAATCAAATCAAATCAAATCAATAAACAAACAAACAAACAATGACAATGGCGTGGGTGAGCACAACCAGCCCGCGGGCTGCATCTAGGTGGGTGGGCAGAGCCTCACACTGCCACTACTACCAGTTCTCCAAACCATCAGCTGCCATTGCTGTTATCATCATCATCATCATCATTATTATTATTTAGATTTGTATGCCGCCCCTCTCCGGAGACTCGGAGCGGCTCACAATAACAAAACACAGTACAAATCCAATGATTAAAAACAGTTTAAAACCATTAATATAAAAACAATCATACATCCCAAACCATGCATAAAACGGAATGGCCCGGGGGAATCATGGTTAATGTATCAGTTTAGAAACCTAGAAACAATGAGTTCTAGTCTCAGTAAACACTGAGTTCCAGTCTCGTTACACCCGAACCGGGCTCAACAGGTAGCATTTCACCCCGATCCAGGCTGCATTCACCCTTCCTGATACCTCACTGGTCACTCACTCTCTCTCAGCCCTAGATAATAGGTAATGGTAAACTGCTTCTAAAATTTTGTCAATAAAAACCCCTGCAGGCAGTTAAAATCAGTCAGCACTGACTACAAAACATGCCATCATCAGATTTTCTATATTTCCCATGAATAGAAAAAAGCTGGATCAAGAATCCAGGCTGTAACAATAATTTATTTGCTCACCAACATGTACAGATGGGAATGAATATCTTGTAAGGCGGGGAAGTGCAGATTTATGTATGTATGTATGTATGTATGTATGTATGTATTTGATTTGATTTGATTTGATTTGTATGCCACCCCTCTCCGTAGACTCGAGGCGGCTCACAACAACAATAAAACAATTCATGACAAATCTAATAATTTAAAAACATTAAAAGAAAAACCCCGTTATTAAAGCAGACATACACACAAACATACCATACATAAATTGTATAGGCCTGGGGGAGATGTCTCAATTCCCCCATGCCTGACAGCAGAGGTGGATTTTAAGGAGTTTACAAAAGACAAGGAGGGTGGGGGCAGTTCTAATCTCCGGGGGGAGCTGGTTCCAGAGAGTCGGGGCTGTCACAGAGAAGGCTCTTCCCCTGGGACCCGCCAAACGACATTGTTTAGTCGACGGGACCTGGAGAAGGCCAACTCTGTGGGACCTAATCGGTCGCTGGGATTCATGCGGATGTAGCATGAAACCATCAAAAGACAGAAAAAAGAACTAAGTTTCCAGTCTCCAGTGGCTTCAACTGCTGGGTCTTTGTACACATCTCTGCTCTTTTAATTTGTGTAATTCCATTCAGGAATTTGTGTTTTTTTTAATCTTTATTAAAGAAAAAACACCAACACAAAATATATACATTTACATATACAGACCACAAAAAAGTAATTTGAAAATGAGGAATATGAAAACGAATACAAATATGTGCCTTTTACATTAAACCTATTTCATAATAGGTAGTTGTCTTGGTTAAATAAAAAAGAAAAAGAACAACACATTAAGAAAGTGAGAAAAAGTATAGGAGAAGAAGGAAAACAAAAAGAAGAGAGAAAGAAGAGAAGAGCAGAGCGGAGAGGAGAGGAGAGGAGAGGAGAGGAGAGGAGAGGAGAAGAGAAGAGAAGAGAAGAGAATAATAAGAATAAGAATACGAGAGGAGAGGAGAGGAGAAAGAATAGAATAGAGGAGAATAGAGGAGAGGAGGAGAAGAGAAGAGAAGAGAATAATAAGAATAAGAATACGAGAGGAGAGAAGAATAGAGGAGAGAAGGAGAAGAGAAGAGAACAGTGATGGTGAACCCTTTTTGGCTTGGGTGCCAAAAGAGTATGCACGCGCGCAATAGCACCCTCTCCCATGCCTGCGCACAACCCCCTACACTGCCCCAAAATACATGCACACAAGCTTCATTGAAGCCTCCAATCAGCCCATTGGGCTGTTTTTCACCATGCATGAAGATTTCCTGAAGCCTGGGGAGAGTGAAAATAGAAACATAGACACATAGAAGATTGACAACAGAAAAAGACCCCGTGGTTTCTGCCCTTGTACTATTTCCTGTATTTTATCTTAGGATGTATCTATGTTTATCCCAGGCATGTTTCAATTCAGTTACTGTGGATTGACCAACCACATCTGCTGGAAGTTTGTTCCAAGCATCTAAGACTCTTTCCATCAAATAATATTTTCTCATGTTGCTTCTGATCTTTCCCCCAACTAACTTCAGATTGTGCCCCCTTGTTCTTGTGCTCACTTTCCTATTAAAAACACTTCCCTCCTGAACCTTATTTAACCCTTTATTTAAACGTTTCGCTCAAGTCCCCCCTTTCCCTTCTGTTCTCCAGACTATACAGATTGAGTTCATGAAGTCTTTCCTGATACGTTTTATGCTTAAGACCTTCCACCATTCTTGTAGCCTGTCTTTGGACCCGTTCAATTTTATCAATATCTTTTTGTAGGTGAGGTCTCCAGAACTGAACACAGTATTCCAAACGTGGTCTCACCAGCGCTCTACACAGCGGGATCACAATCTCCCTCTTCCTGCTTATTATACCTCTAGCTATGCAGCCAAGCATTCTTCTCGCTTTCCCTACCGCCTGAGGCACTGTCCACCCATTTTGAGACTATCAGAAATCACTACCCCTAAATCCTTCTCTTCTGAAGTTTTGGCTAACACAGAACGTTACAAAATGGCAGAAAAGAAGGCCAAAAATCAGCTGACCAGCACACACATGTGCGCTGGAGATGACAGAGGGCAACGCCTCGCATGCCCTTAGATATGGCTTTTCATGCCACCTGTGACACCCATGCCATAGGTTCACCATCACTCCTATATAACATTACCTCGGGTTTCATATTTATTTAAAAAAAAACATTTTCTCCTCCTTAACTTATATGGAAGTAATGTTCATTTCT